>NC_084736.1:86166113-86238613 GCF_033978785.1 Entelurus aequoreus
AAATGTCCTCAATCTCTTGCTGTGTAGTGCTGGTGAAAGATGAGAGGGGGTTAGGGATCAGAGGCAGTGGGACGATGGTTGGGACAATTTGAGTGACAGGGCCAGAAAGGAGGGAGCGGATGTTGTCTACCTTAGTTCTGAAGAACACAAGGTAGGTGTTGCATTGATCAGCTGTTGTGTTATGGTGTTTGGAGGATTGTGGTTGCAGAAAGTGGTTGACGGTGGAGAAGAGTGTTTTAGAGTTGCCAGGGTTTTTGTTGATTATGTTGGAGTAAAATTGTGACTGTGCCTCCCTGAGAGATCTTGCATAGGCCTTTTGGTGTTCCCTAAAGGCCTGTCTGTGGACAGTTAGCCCAGTGGAGTTTCGCCGCCTCTCCAGAGCCCGCCCGGCCGTCTTCATTTTCCTCAGCTCGGGTGTGAACCAGGGGGCTGAGTGTGAGAAGGTGACTGTATGGGTTTTAACAGGGGCGTGGAGGTCGAGGAGGTCTTTCAAATTGGTGTTGTAGTGGTCGACTGCATCGCTCAAGGATGGGGGGATTGCAGCAGAGAGGAGTTCCAGGTCGAAGGTGAAAGTGGCGGGGTTTATGTTTTTAAAATTACGGAAATTGATTTGGCGTTTGGGCTTGATATGAGAGGTAGGGAACTGTAGCTCCATGGAAATTACCTTGTGGTCAGACACGCCCAGTGAGTAGGCGACCAGATTTTTGATGGGAGTGGAGTCTGTGATGACCAGGTCAAGAGTGTGTCCCCTGCTGTGTGTGGGGGTATCCACTTGTTGTGTGAGGTCCAGAGAGTCCAGTAGTTGTAAGAAATCAGATGCAAATTGGCAGGATGGGTTGTCCACATGGATGTTTATGTCTCCCAGAATTATGACATTTGTGGATGTTGAGCAGAGGGTGGTGAGGAGGTCAGAAACTTCGGAGATGAAAGTTGTGTTTTGTTTGGGTGGTCGGTAAATGAGGAGCAGGGTCATGGAAAAGGGGGGTTTGCAGTTGAATGCAAAGCATTCGAAAGTGGACAGCGGAGGCAGGGGGACAGGGGACAGTTCCAGGTGGTCCTTGTGGAGAATAGCTATGCCACCACCACGCCCCGTGCTGCGGGCCTTCTCCAGGTATTTATAGCCAGGAGGGCATGCACGGTTGAGGTTGATGTATTCTTCTGGTTTGTGCCAGGTTTCAGTGAGACACATTAGGTCTAGTCCCTTGTCGAGGATGTGAGTATGAATGAGTGCTGTTTTGTCAGTGAGAGATTGAACATTGAAAAGTTCAATTTTGAGTAATGGGGAGGGAGTAAATCTCTGGAGAGGGCGAAGTAGATTGAGATCCACTCCACGTTTATTTTGCAGCCTGGTAAGTGGAAGCCTCACGGTGTGAGCAGTGGAATCCACTCCAGTGACTGGAAGCTTCACAGTGTGATCCACTCCATGTTTTCCACGTAGCTTATGGTCGTGTGGTCTCGCGTCATTTCCGGGGTTGCTACATGGTCCCATGTTGCCGCCGTTCTGATGACGCGAATTGGGTGCGACTTGGCGTTGTGTTGAGCAGATGGAAGGGATAGAGAACTGGCTGTAAACAAATTGTCGTCGGGAGCCTCTATGTTTGTAGCGGGATCGGCATAGGACTCCAAGTTGTTGAATTATTGAGATGCATGCTGGAATGGCGCTTTTGTTAAGCTCCAGCAGCTTCGAGAAGGAGTATTTCAGCATAGTGGCAGCAAGCGGAGGGAAAATGTTTGTCCGGGATCCGACGTTAGCAGCCGGGAGTCCAAGGCTAGGCTGCCCGGATTTAAACCACACAGCAACAGGTAGTCAGGCTGTATGTGCAGTCCAGTCGATGGGCCACCACCGCCAGACAGCGGCAAGAGAAGGTGGTAAAGACACGCCGACAAGTTCTCTCAGCGTGGGACAGGTGGTAGCACGATAGCAGGTAGGATGGTTTTGGAGCTGTATAGCTTTTTTTTTTTTAAAAGTGCTCAAAGTCACAGCAGTAGGCTGAAAAGACAAAAAACTAAACAAATAACAAAGCGAGACAAACACTGAAACTAAAACGTTTAAGGCTAAAATATTAGAGCTGAAGTTCACAGATTCAGTGACGGAGAAGCGGCGACAGCAGCGCCTGCGTCCTCTCACGTCCAAGTCCAAAAGTCTCTAATGGGAATTGAAAAAGAACGCCGCCATAATTTGACAGAATGACAACCATCACATTGTAAGAAGATACATTTTGTATATATAGAGGAGTCGGAAACACTACAGCACCTAAACACTAAATATATATTTTTAAGACCTTTTTTTTTTTTTAGATAAAACAATAAAGTAAACAATACCAATGTTTTTTTCAGTGAAAGTACTTGTAAATTTGACTTTAAAATGTTTTATGCCTTAGCTGCTACTGCTATACAGTTGCCCCAATTCTATTAATGAATTTTGGCGTTAGCTGGCACTAGGGTTGTACGGTATTAGTATAATACCGCGATACCGTGGAGTTAGTAAACAACGAGACAGGAGACGTGAGCGTAGTCGAGGAAGTTTACTAGCTCCAACCTAGCATGTCATACATTTGACAACAACAACGACCTCTGAACCGGAAGCGGAAGTACCTAACTCCCCCTCCGCTTCTTCTCTTAAAGCTACAGTGTCCTCTTAGGTGAATGTCTCTCATTATATGGTTTGGGTCACCACACAGGCCCCCCCAGAATTCACCTACACAAAACCCTGCAAAACAGAAAAAGTGCAATTGCATAACAGAAAAACATGACCCTGCAGTAAATGAACAGTAACCAACACAGTGCAAAGTCAATGGGAAAAGAGGTGACGGGCCGGGGGGCGGACCTTCCGTCCGTAACGGCTGTGCCTGACAGGAGGGGAAACAGATGGGCCCGAAACGCGAGCCACAGGTGGAGCTGGGGCCGGAAGAGAGGCAGGCGCAGGGGCCGACCGAGGAGGGCGCCCCCGTCGCGGCGGCAGGGCCACTTGCACCGGCTCCCCAATGTCCACGTGAGCAGGCTTGAGACGGTCTATAGCCACCCGCTCCGGTCTGCCCCCCATGTCTACCACAAAGTTCTTATCCCCCGCCTCCAGGACACGGAAGGGCCCGTCGTATGGGGGCTGCAGCGGGGACAGATGGCTGTCGTGTCTTATGAAGACGTATTTCGCCGATGGCAGATCCTTGGGGACGTAGGACTGGGGAAGGCAGTGTCGAGACGTTGGAACGGGAACGAAGGCGTCAGCAGCGCTCCGGGACGCACTGAGGTGAGAGGCGGGCGACCAGGGAGCCGTAGCAGTCAGAAGGAACGCCCCTGGAACCCGTAGAGGCTCGCCATACACCAGCTCCGCAGCGGATGCCTGGAGGTCGTCCTTAGGGGCTGAACGCAGGCCGAGCATGACCCACGGAAGCCGGTCCACCCAGTCCCCGCCCGTGAGGCTGGCCCGCAGAGCTGCTTTCATGTCCCGATGGAACCGCTCGCACAGTCTGTTGCTCTGCGGGTTGTAGGCAGTAGTGCAGTGGATCTTCATCCCGAGGTGCTCAGCAACCGCCGTCCAGAGCTCAGAGGTAAATTGGGAGCCTCGGTCGCTTGTGATGTCACCAGGCGTGCCAAAACGGGCCACCCAGCAGCCGATGAACGCCCGTGCCACCTCCGCGGCCGTCGTCGAGGACAAGGGGATAGCCTCCGGCCATCTGGTAGCCCTGTCCACAATAGTGAGGAGGAAGGTATAACCACGGGAGGGAGGCAGAGGGCCCACAAGGTCAACATTCACGTGGTCGAACCGCCTCTCTGGAACCACAAACGGCGCCAAAGGGGCTTTGGTATGGCGGTGCACCTTGGCGCGCTGGCACGCCACACACGAGCTGGCCCAGGCTCTAACATCCTTGCGGAGCCCCGGCCAAACAAACTTGACACTCACCATCTTGGTCGAGGCCTTCACCCCAGGATGTGAAAGGCCGTGGACGGTGTCAAAAACCCGGCGCGGCCAGGAAGCAGGCACCAGGGGTCGCGGTTGGCCGGTGGAGACGTCGCAGAGGAGGGTAGTGTTAGCCGCGTCGAACGCCACGTCCTCCAGGCGCAGCGCCGTAGGGCCCGACCGGTAGTCCTGAACGGCCGCGTCCTTGGCCTGGTCCGCTGACATAGCGGCGTAGTCGAGCCCCAAGTGAACGGAGTTAACAACAGCCCGTGAAAGGCAGTCGGCGACAAAGTTATTCTTGCCAGACACATGTTGTATGTCCGTAGTGAACTCAGAGACCGCCGCGAGATGGCGCTGCTAACGCCAAGACCACGGCTCCGAAGTTTTGGCCATGCAAAACGTCAGTGGTTTGTGGTCCACGAAAGCGGTGAACTGCCGGCCCTCCAACAGGAACCGAAAGTGTCTGGTTGCGAGGAAAAGTCCCAGTAGCTCCCTATCAAAGGTGCTGTACTTGCGCTCATTTTCCCGGAGCTGTTTACTGAAGAACGCCAATGGCTGCCATACACCAGCCACCCACTGCTCACATACGGCCCCCACGGCATAGTCGGAGGCGTCCGTCGTAAGGGCTATAGGGGCGGCCGGCGACGGGTGAGCTAGCAGCGCAGCATTGACCAGCGCAGACTTGGCAGCCTCAAAAGCCTCATCCATCTCTGGGGACCAGTCCAACTTGTCCTTAGACTTCTTCCCCCGGTGGGCCCCATAAAGGGGACGCATGACGTGTGTAGCACGAGGCAGGAACCGGTTATAAAAGTTCACCATGCCCAAAAACTCCTGCAAGGCCTGTACAGTAGGGGGACGGGGGAACGCGGCGACAGCCTCAACCCTGTCGGGCAGAGGAACGGCCCCCTGCGGAGTGATGTGGTGCCCGAGGAAGGTGATGGACGACTCCCCGAACTGACACATGGCTGGGTTGATGATGAGGCCGTGCTCGCTAAGCCTCTCGAACAGCTGCCTGAGGTGTGTCATGTGTTCCTCCACCGACGCGCTGGCCACAAGGATGTTGTCCAAGTACACAAACAAAAATGGCAGGTCCCGGAGCACAGAGTCCATAAGACGTTGGAACGTCTGCGCCGCCCCCGTAAGGCCAAACGGCATACGTAAGAACTCAAAGAGCCCGAAGGGTGTGATGACAGCCGTTTTTGGGACATCTCGCGGGTGGACCGGTACCTGGTGGTAGCCTCGCACTAAGTCAATTTTGGAATAGATGGTAGCGCCCGCCAAGTGGGAAGAGAAATCTTGGATGTGCGGTATGGGGTATCGGTCGGGGGTCGTGGCGTTGTTTAGGCGACGGAAGTCTCCGCAAGGGCGCCAACCCCCGCCGGCCTTAGTAACCATATGTAGCGGAGAAGCCCACGGGCTGTCTGAACGGCGGACAATGCCGAGGCGTTCCATCATCGAAAACTCCTCCCTGGCTATTGCGAGCTTGGACGAGTCGAGGCGTCGGGCCCGGGTGTAAACCGGCCGGCCCACAGTGGTGATGTGATGTTCCACACCGTGCTTGGCCACCGCCGAGGAAAAGGTGGGCGTGGTGAGCCCAGGGAAACCGGCGAACAGGGGTTGGTATGGATCCCCGGTGGCTAGTGTGTTAGCGAGGCACAACGCCCCAGCCCCCCCAAGCGTGCAGGGGTATGACGCAAAAGAGACGGCATCAATCAAGCGACAGTTCTTAATATCCACCAGCAGGTTGAACGCGCAGAGGAAATCCGCACCTGGCAGCGGGGTGGATACAGCAGCCATCACAAAATCCCAACCGAACCGTCGGCCGCCAAAACTAACATCCACGCGCCTGACACCGTACGTCCGAATGGAGGTGCCGTTGGCGGCGTCCATCTGGGGGCCGTGGCTGCCGGTCATCGTGTCCACAGCTTGTGCTGGTAGTATACTGCGTTGCGCACCAGAGTCCACCAGCAGCCGCCGGCCCGACAAGGAGTCCCTGGTGAACAACAGCTTGCAGTCACGGCCGGCGCCCATAGCCGCTAACGAGCGCCGGCCCTGGCGTTTCCCTGAATCCTGTAACTGCAGGGTTTGCGACACTGCTTCGCCTTGGCCCCGAACCTGGCATGGTAAAAACAGAGCCCGTCTTCAGGTTGGCGGCGAGCCGTCACCGCAGCCGCGGTGTCCACATAGTCATCCATAGGAGGTGGCGGGACGGCCTGGTGGGGCAGCAGGGCATGCACAAACTGTTGCTGGTTGGCCAGGAAAACCCTGTCCGCCTCAGCGGCCAAAGCACGGTAGTCCTTGGAGGCGGCGAGTGGAGAACTGGCTATCGGTGTGCGTACCGGTGCGGGGAGCTGCCTCAGGAAAATGTGTGTAAAGCACAGACAGCATTTTTTCCATCAGTTCAGACGGTTTCCCGTCACCGAGGCCATGTAGGGACAGTAAACGGTCCGCTTTTTCCAGCTCCGACAGCTCAAATAACTTCAGGAGGAAAGCCTTTAAAGCATCGTACTTGCCAGCAGGCGGTGGAGCCTCCAACAGTGTCATCGCTCGCGCCGTCGTTGATGCGTCCAACGCCGCCACTACATGGAAGTACTTCGTAGCATCCTGCGTTATTCCCCTTAGCTGGAACTGGGCTTCCACGTGTTGAAACCACGGCCGTGGGTTATGCTGCCAGAAATCGGGTAACTTCACAGTAGCGGCGTAGATTCCCGCGTTAGCCATGTTGTTAGCAGCAGCTACTCCGCCTGCGGGTACCGCGTTAGCCATGTTGTTGTTAGCAGCAGCTACTCCGTCTGCGGGTACCGCGTCAACAAAATTGTCAGCGCCTTCATTGTCTGACATGCTCGTATTCGTAGTTCGTATTCTCGGGGTCACCAATGTGGAGTTAGTAAACAACGAGACAGGAGACGTGAGCGTAGTCGAGGAAGTTTACTAGCTCCAACCTAGCATGTCATACATTTGACAACAACAACGACCTCTGAACCAGAAGCGGAAGTACCTAACCCCCCCCCCCTCCGCTTCTTCTCTTAAAGCTACAGTGTCCTCTTAGGTGAATGTCTCTCATTATATAGTTTGGGTCACCACAATACTAATGAATCATATTCGGTACAGTACCGCCTCTAAAAAGTAGCGTTCCCCCACCCCCCGGCATCATCACGTCATAACATTGCTGGTTTTACAAGCAGAGGAGCATGTTCAGAAGCGCACACATACAGAGTACTTACAAGCAGACAGTGTGTAGACAGAAAAAGGGAGAACGGACGCATTTTGGCTTAAAAACTAACATTAAAGGTGAAATTATAACACTGAAATGTCCTCAGGAAGAGGTGCTTTAAGACATGGCTAGCTAGCTAGCCACTAAAGTCCATCCGCAGTCTGCAGTGTTTTAGCTACTTCTAAATCACTAATCCTTGTCTCCACGGCGACAAATAAAGTATGTTTCTTACAAGTATCATTTTCACTGCAAGAACAAGGAATAGCTAAACATGTTTCACTACACACCGGATCTACACCTAACATCCACTGTAATGATACCAAGTACAGGAGCGTTCCTGGTTGATACTACGAAGATTACATCAATATTTTTTAGCGTCACAAAATCTTCTTTTGTTTTTTTAAATTTATATTATGTTTATAAATTCAGGAAATATGTCCCTGGACACATGAGGACTTAAATTATGACCATTGTATGATCCTGTAACTACTTGGTATCGGATAGATACCCAAATTTGTGGTATCATCCGACACTAATGCAAAGTATGAAACAACAGAAGATTAAGTGAATATTATATTTTAACAGAAGTGTAGATAGAACATGTTAAGAGAACAAATAACCAGATATTAACAATATATGAACAAGTAGATTAATAATTCCTTTGCTACCACTTGTCCTTATAATGTTGACAAAATAATAGAATGATAAATATGTTACTGCATACGTCAACAGCTAAATTAGGAGCCTTTGTTTGTTTACTTACTAATAAAAGACAAGTTGTCTTCTACGTTCACTATTATTTTAAGGACAAACTTGCAGTAAGAAACATATGTTTAATGTACTGTAGGATTTTTTGTTAAAATAAAACCAATAATGCAATTTTTTGTGGTCCCCTTTATTTACAAAAGTACCGAAAAGTATCGAAATACATTTTGGTACTAAAATATTGGTATCGGGACAACACTAGCTTGCACGCAGTTTTGGGGTTTTGCAGTCAGGCTACGTTGAGACGTCACAACGAGATGGACGTGCTGTATTTTGCGGACTACAGAGCGCACAGGTATATAAGCCGCACCCACTAAATTTTTGAAGAAAAAATGTGTGTCCATATATTAGCTGCACTGGACTATAAACCCCAGATATATACGTTGTGAATTTTGATATTTGTATACGTTTATTTACATCCCTCAATTGTTTCCAAACAGTGCCTGTAACACGGCAGTAAAATGGCTGATCAAACAAAACAGAAGTCATCGTCATGGACCCACTAGCTGCGGAATTGATTGATTGATTGATTGATTGATTGAAGCTAACTCTCCAATCAGCTAAACAGACACAATAACTCCACGGTGACGTTTTAGTGAATTTACTGAGGAATTTGTGAAACTGAAACAATACAAAAAGAATGCCATTATAAGTTAATAATACTAACACAGACACTCTTAGACGTGTTCGCATATTAGCTAAGGCTAACAACGCTAGACCCATTACGTTACGACAGCACGTACAAATATGCATGAAAACACTCCTACAGACATAACACATGGGACGGTTTAGTACGTATAAAAAGTTTTAGTTATATTGTAAAACTTACAAACGTTGCTTGCAGTGAAGAATCCTTTTAAGCAGAAACACTTGGTTTACTTTCTGTTTAAGGAAAAACAGGAGGTATATTTTCAAGTCACAGCGCCTACAGTGGGCGAACTTGTCCAAAAGATGGCACCATAGCACAAACAATAGCACACCATTTCAGGCCTCTGCTTTGGTTTAATGAAAACTATTGAACACAATACGTTATTGCAATTAGAGGAAAACCAATCCATAAATAGCTGCACCGTTTTGTAAGCCGCAGGGTTCAAAGTGTAGGAAAAAAGTGGCGGCTTATAGTTGGAATTTACGGTACTTATTTGGACATTAAAGAAAACTCTCAGGCAGAGTGGGGAGAGCTATTTTACCTTTGCTTCAGGCTGTGAGGAAACATGAAAAAGGAAAGATTAAGTATAATTTTCATATAATTGTGGCTGCACAATGAATCAACATTGAGGTTTTAATAGTGCCATAAATAACCGCAAAGTAACAAAAGTAGTGTTTTATTATTAAGTTAGGAGGATAAAATATTATTACAGAGCCAAATGTCCCCTTGTGGGAATATTTCCACTTCAAATGGGATGGTGGATATATATACGGTATCACCGAGAGAATGCCGTGATCACGTCACAACACGACCTTGTTTTTTTCTAACTTTCAAGTTAAATTTTTGCTTACAAAAATGAAACCCGTTTGTTTTTCTATTATTTAGTTTAACTAAAAGTTATTTACCTTCCAATAACAGTACAATGGCAAACAATTCTACAGTAATAAGAAATACAAGTTTCTATTCTTTTAAATATTTACTTGGATTATCAATCATTATATATTATAATAACATGACTTTATAATAACTACAGTTTCTAACCATTATTTCTTCACTTTTAGAGCATGATGTAGACCAGGGGTGTCAAACTCATTTTAGATCGGGGGCCACATGGAGAAAAATCTACTCCCAAGTAGGCCGGACTGGTAAAATCATGTCACGATAACTTTAAAATAAAGACAACTTCAGATTGTTTTCTTTGTTTACAAATATAACAAGCACATTCTGAAATTGTACAAATCATAATGTTATTTGGTTTTTTTTACACTTACATGTTGCGGTTAATAGTATTTTATCTTTATTTGTCGTTATTTATATTTTCTGAATAAGTTATGTGATAATGTTCATCAGTCAACTCATTGGTGTTCATTTTCAATCTATCAAGATGAAAAAAATACCTAAAAATCTAATTACAGGATGTTATTTGTGTAGTTTGATCATTTTCCTCGACTGATGTACTAACACTTTGTGGTTTATTTTGTACATATGTAGCATCATCTAAAAAGATACAAATAATTTATATTGCGACATCCAGTGGACACATTTAGAACAGTTGTCTCTTTCATTCAAAATTTTCAGGTTCATTTTTATACTTAGCAAACTCATCCCGCGGGCCGGATAAAACCTGTTGGCCATGCCTGGGAAGAAAACAAATCTCTGACTTCAAGATATAAATTCAAACGATTATAACACTTTTGGACATGGTTTCTTTTGCAATCCGGGAACACCTCCATAAACAAACATTTTGCAGACAGGCTAAAAAAAGTGACTTAGATTCATAAAATTAGCATAAACATTAGCAACTCCTATGTTGTTTGGCAACTTTTTTTCCCAGTAGGTAGACCGCATCTTCCCAGGTCAGAGGTGTGTGTGAGTGACAAGAAGACAAGCTCTGGTGCCAGAGCCACATGTGTTTTGTCATGTACAAACCTCCCTTTACATCTGGATCAATACAAGATATCAATGATCAAACGTACACACCTCTCTGACAGTGTCTGCTCTCATGGTGTCATCTTAGTTTCTTACAAACCTAGCCTGCAGTATTGTAAAACCTCACCTGGTAGAAGTTGTAATATTTTGTATCACGTGTGTTTATGTGTAGACATAACATCCAAATGAGGTCTCAGTGGATGAGGAGCCTTTTAGGACTGAAGTTTAGTTGGCTATAAGCAATAAAAGAAACAACACACAATTAAATAGGGAAATTACAATATGAGGTGAAGTGGGGATGAGAGATAAATCTAACAAACAAGGCTGCAAAATGGCTCCTATGGGCTGCATGAGTAGTTCTTCCTTCATGGCAGCTGCAGCCAGGCTCATTTGCAAGTATTCAATAAGCACTCGCCACAGAGTGCGGCAGGTCGACGTCGAGTTGTAAAATAGCACACACGGTCACTGCAATATCTATATTATGGGATGTGTTTCTTCATCTGCTTTAATCTGGTAAGTCCTTAAAACTTTCCATGCAGAGCGCACTTGTTACACTGCTCAATTCGAATCACGGCCAGGGCGTAGGCAAGGCCAATCGATGTGGAGTTGGATCAAGCTGCTCATGTCCATCACATCTTCAAGCACTGGGGGGGGGGATTCCACTTGCTGGTCGGCAAGCAGCAGAGGGTGCAAATAATTCAGGTCAGACTGCCTGTAAACAGTCTGAACTGACATGCTAACTCATGGCGATGCACCAATGGACAATTTGGAGGCTCCCATTCATCTAACATGCTTATTGTAATATCTGTTTAAAAACAGAATAGAGTGAAGTTGCCCGACAAGGAAAAGTTAGCTTGTCAATATTGATGGGTACCGAATTGAACTGTGCCTTGTTTCGATATCTTTGTTGCACGCGGCGTCACATCCGGTTGCAGACTCAGCCAGCTCAAACACTTGGCGGGACAACAAGCAGTCAAGCAGCGTTTGAGTGCCTCCAGGTCTTTTCCAGACAATAGAGCGCACTGGTATATAAGCCACACCCATTACATTTTAGAAAAAAAATATTTTAATAAATTAGCTGCGGCAGCAGCACGGTGAAACAGGGGTTAGTGCATGTGCCTCACAATACGAAGGTCCTGGGTTCGATCCCGGGCTCAGGGTCTCTCTGTGTGGAGTTTGCATGTTCTCCCCGTGACCGTGTGGGTTCCCTCCGGGTACTCCGGCTTCCTCCCACCTCCAAAAACGTGCACCTGGGGATAGGTTGTTTGGCAACACTAATTTGGCCCTAATGTGTGAATGTACAGTAAGTGTTTTCTGTCTATCTGTGTTGCTCTCCAAACAGCTAAACAGACTCAATAACTCCACAGTGACGTTTTGGTGAATTTACTGAGGAATTTGTGAAACTGAAACAATACAAAAAGAATGCCATTGTAAGTTAATAATACTAACACAGACACTCATAAACATGTTAGCATATTAGCTTCATTACATTATGATAGCACGTACAAATATGCATGAACACACTCCTACAGACATCACACATAGGATGGCTTAGTAAGTAAGAATTGTTTTAGTTATATTGTAAAACTTACAAACATTGCTTGAAATGATGAATGAGGAATCCACATGAGTAGAAATGCTATGGGCGATTAGCAAACGGGACAGTACTTGTACTTCCTGTTCAAAGCTTTCAACTGCAGGAACTATGGAGGCATTCACCTAGCAGCACCTGCAGTGAGCAAACTCGTCCAAAAGATGGCACCATCGCACAAATAACACACCATTTAAGTGTCTTTGCATGTGCTTAATGAAAACTATTTGCATAATGGCCAATAGCCAATAGAAAAACCCATAAGTTAGCCACACAGTTTTATAAGCCGCAGGGTTCAAAGTGTAGAAAAAATAGCGGCTTAGAGGATTTACGGTAACAATTTCCATTCCCACAAAGCAAGTATGCCAGATGGAAGACAATCAAACGTACAATTAAAGCTAAACGTTACAAAATGCAGGAGCTTGATGCTTTGCCATAGACATGCTACCGGCTAGCATTGATGATTTTATAAGACAATTTCAACACCTCCAAATTTGGTAACTAGATGCCCGTTACAATCAAACAGCTGGTGTGTAATAAGTACAATACTTTGTAGGGGGCAGCAAAATATTAGATTCAGTTTAATTGCAAAGACTACTCCCTGACTAGGTAACACAGACCTGGGCAAATTAAGGCCCGGGGGCCGCACGCGGCCCGTTAAGCATTTCAAACTGGCCCGCCGGACATTCCCAAATATTTTTTTTACATCTTTAAGATGGGAACTCTAGCTGCCATTATGATGTGCAGTGATGTTTTCAAATCACCGTAAGTCTTGAACTATACAAAGTATTTCAATGGCTGGAATCTGCGCTTTTGCATGACATACTAGTTACTATGGTAATCTAATTAGTTACTTTGGTCATCTAAGTCACAGCAGCTCAGACGAGGCACAAAGCAGTGTGGATGGGGAGCGTTTCTACAGAGTGTTTCCAGAGCGGCCAGCCTGAATTGCGGGTGTCAGGGACAGACGCGGAAGGAGATTTTTACAACAAAATTCTAAAGCTTAGTGATATATCACATTGTAGGTGGGTTTATTTTTTACCCTTCACGTTCATATTCTGCTGTGTTTGTTGCAATTTTGTTGTTTGTTGATTGTAAAACATGTCGCTCGAGAGGGGGTGTGACGTTCATATGTTGTCAATATTCAGTGTTTTATCGTCCATAGTTATTATTGTAAATTACACATTCTTTATTTTCATGTAAATTCTGGGTGTCTCATTCAATAAAAAAATGCAAAATTCCATTCCGTTTTTTAAGGCGGTCTGTCATAACGTTTTGAGCATTCAATCAGACATTAATGTGAGGTTTTGTATTAGTGTTCCTAAAAATAGATACAGCGGCCCCCAAACACATTTTTTTTCTCTAAATTTGGCCCCCTGAGTCAAAATAATTGCCCAGGCCTGAGGTAAGATATATACACTGCCATCTAACGCCTTGGAGTTGCAACTGCATGCAAAGTCTATGGTGTAATATCTGCAAATGAGACTCTGAAGTGTAAAAAAAACAAGATCTAACAACTGGACAGCACAGTTATTATCAGCTCACAGTTAAATGTTCAATTAATTTGTTATAAAACAAATTAACAATTATTAACACATGCACAATAGAGGTGGGGAAAATAATAGATTTTTAGATTTTTTTATGGTCCAGTTTTGCACACATTTTCATTTATTTAATAAGTGTGGGAATTAATTTGGCTGTTTCTTCTTCCAAAGTATTTTTTGTTTTAGATTGCAAGTGATAAACGCCTATTTAGTGAAACAAATGTAAATATAAAACTGCATTAATATACATCAATTAAATATGCATCAATAATCGATTTTTAATTGAATTGTAGCTCCTGAATCGTAATCGAATCATGAGGTGCCCAAAGATTACCACCTCTAATGGACACACACAGAAGTACCGACAATCTGTACCGTTGAGTACAAGTATCGATTCCGCAATTGACACTGTATCGAATCAAATGTGAAAGGTCCCAATCTCAACTCGTTAATATGTCTGCAAACACTCCACTTCAAAGCATTTTGTGTACGGCTGTCAAAGTTAACGCCATACCAAGTTAACAAAGTTTCCTTTAACTGCACTATTTATTTATTTATTTTAATTTTTTTAATCGCTCTATTAAGGTGCGTCCTGTGTGACCCTCAGTCCATAATGTAGCGGTGGAAAAGCAGCAGTGGTTGGCCGGGTGTCAAATAAAGTTCAAAGAAAAAGGTAACAGGACCAAAAAGTTTTTTCATCCACTTTTGCTGCAAGTTATCACCCGACTTCCTGACTGCTAAAAGCATTTTTTTCTTATGAAAAACGTTTGTGAGTCGCGAGTTGCGTTTTTTGTGGGGCATGTTTTTGAACGCGTGGTTGCTTATTTGGGCTTGCTTTTCTGTCCCCACAATAAAACAGAGTGAGGATTACTTGCACGAAATAGCACACGCACACAGAAAAAAAGAGAGCACTAAAGGAATAGATTAGATTCCAGGCATACAACATTGGTGTCTATTTTGTGCTGTTAAAAAAAGTGCAACGTTTAATTTAAAAAAATACATTTGTATAAATCAAACAATTTGTTTAGTCCCATGTTGGGTGTACAAATATAAAAGGTACACTTATTAAGATACAAAAAAAATATTTGTGATTAATTGCGACTAATTGTGAGTTAACGATGGACAATGGTATTAATTGTGATTAAATATTTTAATTGACAGCCCTCATTTTAAGCAAATGTTATAGCGACATGTTGACATGAGTTGAGTTGTGTTTGAGTTTATTTGGAGCATGCATGCATACAACATGATGCATCACAATTTCCAGTTTCTCTATTCAACATGTTCGGAAAGGAGTAGGAAGAAGCAGAGCTTATTTAATCCAACCCCTTTCCTTTACATATCAGTTGCTAACACTTTTGTTCACTTCCTGTTTTCAATTGATTCACAATATTGTCACGACGCGGACTCGAACTCGTGTTGCTTCTGCAACTGAGTGTCAAGATTCCTCTTCTGGCTGCTTGCCCGGACACGCCCCTGCTCGTGCTGGGCGCAGCACGCCCAGACAGCGACAAGGCTGCAGACAATCACGCATCAACACACCTGCATCTGACGAGAGGGAGCGGCATAAAAGACCAGCGAAGCCAGGAGACCTTCGCCAGAATGTAGCCAATCTCCCCTGAGTAAGCATCACATCTGGCACCCCTCCCTTGTTCCTTGCTCGCCTTCTTATGCTCTCCCTTGATCCCGATTTGATGTCTTTTGTGTTTTCCACAGTGTCTTCTGTGATCGTGTCTTGTAGTGATGGGTTGATGAGGCATCATGAAGCGTTTCGACACATTGCAAAACTGTATTGATACTGTGTCGATACTGTGTCACTAAATACTGACATCTGCTGGACATTAAAAATCCCTACAGGCAACCTATGGACCAACTCAACTGACACTGATTTTATGACCTAGTATATACAATAATATAAACCAAGTCATTGTATTTCATTTAGGATTATTTCATATCTTCATTTAAATAAAAATATATTTTTTATCTTTTTTAGATACAGTCAATAAATAATGTGAACATGTATCATAACATGGAAATCTAAGACGTGTTGTGAATGAGGATGCTTGTGGACTGGGAATTATTTATTTTTTTACACATTTTTATTTAAAAAAACAGTTTTTCCAACGTATTAAATTTTAGACGATTTCTCTTCTTAGTTATTATTTCTCCGGCTGTAGAAAAGACCCGCTCACAGGGCACAGAGGAGGCATCAGTGCGACACAGTTCGCGTATCGGTCACGTGACCGAAACAGCTCATGATCGGTCACGTGACTTTCTAAAAGCGGTACGCACACCGACACAGGGTTTTGCTCTATGAGCTCGACGCATGCGCCGATGAATCGGTGTTGCCGGACCCATCACTCGTGTCTTGCCTCACGACCTCCTCCCGGATCTTTGCTTGCCTTCCCCGATCCTCGACCACTGCTTGGACCCGGACATTGTTGCCTCTCTCCAGCCCCCGACTGCTTGCCTTCCTGCTGACTGCCTCTTCGCCTTCCCCCTTGGATTCGACGAAAGATACATCCAACACGCACCGACAACACCCTCTGGTAAATTCCACATTGTTAATTCCACACATCGTCCGCATTCATTCACTAGTGGTAGCATACACACCCCACACATTCATCAAAGGTTTTAATAAACCTTCTAAACCGCAGTTCTGCCCTGGTGTTGCCTCCTTCCCTTTGCCTAATACACAACAAATACACTCCATAATAAATAATTAGTGAAGTAAGTTATATTTCATATGGTGACATAAATAAGATAATCTAGAAAATTAATGTATTGATGGAATAAATTCAGAATATTTATCATGGTTCTTCTTCTTTGTACTTTGTAAACACTTTAAGTTTGAAGAGTCTCTTGAAGTGGATTATATTAGTACATTGATTTCTTTACTTAATCCATTTCATCGTTTAATTCCACATACTGATATACTGAAGGTCTTAAGTGTTGTACGTGCATACAAATGTTTTAATTTATATTTTTCTCTAAGATTATATTTCTCCTCTTTTGTTGAGATTAATTTTTTGAATATTCTTGGGTAGCACGTTATAGTTTGCTTTGTGCATCATTTTAGCTGTTTGCAAATTCACTACATCGTGGAATTTTAGTATTGTTGATTCAATGAATAAATGGTTTGAATGTTCTCTATATACAACAATTATGTATTATTCTAACTGATCTTTTCTGTAACACGGTTATTGAATGAAGTGTACTTTTTTAGTTATTTCCCATATTTCAACAACTCACATATGGTAACACTAGCGAGCAGTAGAGAATATTCCTCGTGTTGGTGAAGTCAGCTTGTGTTTTTCAATTTGAAGTTGTTGTGCTCAGAGCCTCAGGGGCCGCTCCCGTTCTTTACGCCGTTCCACTTGTTTTATTTTGTTGAAACAAGTCATTTGATGTGTGATTGTGTGGAGAATCCCCCCCCCACACACACACACACACCCCACACTGTGGCCAATGTTTGGGTCCGAAATGATCCCCGATGATTGATCCGGGAGAGAAGGCAGCATTCAGAGTTCCGCCCCCTCGCTCTCCATTGATTTAGGCTCAGCGATCCCCAGCTGCACTCTCGTTACTCTGCTGGGCGTGTCTGGCCCAGGTTTCTAACAGTATATTGGACAGCAGCATCATGAGGGAGGCCGCGTCATGCTCGCCCCAAGTCCAGAGAGACGTTAAGTGGACCTCAAATACAGTATTATAAGCTTCAGTTTGGAAAAACTTTTGTCAATGATGTACAACGAGTTCATCCTCAGGCACAGGAGAAAAAAAAACAATCTGTGCATGCACCTCTCAAAAAGACCATAAATAAATATAAACTTTTCAGGCTTATTAGACCTTGTTTATCTGTTCAAGCTGCACAAGTTTACATGCATGCAATGATTTTATCCCATATGTCTCAATGTTGGCGCTAGGAATTTTCGACTACAAGTCATAAAAATGGGGTCCCACAGTACATTTTTGAGGTCTCACTTTTTTGTAACCGTTTTGAAAACAAACGATAAATGTATGCATTATCCTGTTATATCTTCCCACTTCTCTGTGAGCGCTTTGAGTATCTAACAATAGAAAAGCGCTATATAAAATGTAATCCATTATTATTATTATATCTCCCATTATATATTGTGTTTTGGAAAAAGGTTGTCAAACGCCCCGTTTGTTGACCTGCAAAGTATGTTTTTGGGGTGGAGGAGTCTGGTCAGGTGCTGGTTAGCTTGAAGCCAACAGCTAGCCTGTCTCCATCCTCGAACGATGTCGATCCAGCGGGAGATAAAAGTAAAGTTTCCATGGACTCACAAAAACTAAAACAAGTCATTTACTGGAGACATGGCACAGGATGAAGTTAAAAAAGGTTGACTTTACACTCACCTTAGTGTTTACCGTCAAGTCTTTTTTTTTTGACAGCCCCTCGCGGTAAGGTTGTCCGAGTGCAAACTGAGGCGGTATTTGTCATTGATAAAACTTTCGGCGAATCAAAATTTAAGAAATTGTATCGGAAAGTTCATTACTTTGAAGACGACCAATAAAAGTCATAGTCGATTCATACCAAAGACTACAAAAAATGGGAC
The DNA here is from genome assembly GCF_033978785.1 of Entelurus aequoreus. Classification (NCBI taxonomy): domain Eukaryota; kingdom Metazoa; phylum Chordata; class Actinopteri; order Syngnathiformes; family Syngnathidae; genus Entelurus; species Entelurus aequoreus. Next base: position 86,184,281 of record NC_084736.1, read on the forward strand.
CCATTACCTCCCTGCTTGGCACTCTGCATCAAGGGTTGGAATTGGGGGTTGAATCAACAAATGATTCCTGAGCGCGGCGCACGCTGCTGCTCACTCCTCCCCTCACCTCCCAGGGGGTGAACATGGGGATGGGTCAAAGGCAGAGGACAAATTTCACCACACCCAGTGTGTGTGTGACAATCATTGGAACTTGAACTTAAAAACGCAATAAACAGGGACGGAAATTTGACCCTGTTATCTTCTCCAAACCACGACACTGACAATGTCTTCGTGACAGCGCGCTTGCTCCCGCTGTCAGCGCGCAGTGCGTCCTCGCTCTCCTGACCAGAGAGAGAGAGAGAGAGGGAGAGAGACGTGCCGGTCCTCAAGTGACAGTGTGATAAGGGCGCACGTCACAATAAACAAAACATCGGCGGAAAGCGATAATCGACCTAGGACGCGCGGACTTACGGAAATGCGCGTCCTTTCTGATTTCAATGCGTAAAAAGACACTAAAAAGTGCGTTAACGCAAACACTGTGTCTTATTGTGTCATCGTCTGTGGTTAGGCCACAAAATGTGCAGTGAAGCCCCTGTTGTCATTATAGATAGGGGTGTCTAAACTCTTTCCACTGAGCGCCGCACAAGGTAAAATTAAAACATGCGAGAGCCATTTTGATATTTTTCATTTTCAAACCATAACAAAATATATGGATTTATTTTTTTTTACCTTTAGGGCTCCCGGGGACCATAAAGGGTCTAAGTCATTAAAATGTTAAACAAGTCAAATTATTTTATTTTTATTTTATTTAATGCTTACAGTAAATCTCTACAGTATATCAACTTCAGGTTGATATAGTTAAAAAAAACCTAAAAGGTTGTATGCCTTTTCTGTCAAAGACAACTTGGTTTTTTATAATAAAACTGAAATATGCAGTATTTCCCCCACTGTCCATAACATTCAGAAACCAATGTTTGATGTGAAGTACTTAGAGCCTTAAAAAGATCAATGCAGGACACCATTAGTTTTATTAATTCATTATAACATTGATTTTTAATAAATAAGGAGCTCATAAATAACCAATGAAACATACATTTACATATAAATATGTTGTGCTTTCTGTGTGGAGTTTGCATGTTCTCCCCGTGACTTTGTGGGTTCCCTCCGGGTACTCCGGCTTCCTCCCACCTCCAAAGACATGCACCTGGGGATAGGTTGATTGGCAACACTAAATTGGCCCTAGTGTGTGAATGTGAGTGTGAATGTTGTCCGTCTATCTGTGTTGGCCTGCGATGAGGTGGCGACTTGTCCAGGGTGTACCCCGCCTTCCGCCCGATTGTAGCTGAGATAGGCTCCAGCGCCCCCCGCGACCCCGAAGGGAATAAGGGGTAGAAAATGGATGGATGGATGGATGTCTTTTTTAAACAAATGACATATTTAAATGACAGAAAAAAACCTTTAAACTACAAAGTTCTGCGCTTGGCGCCCCGGTAGACCATCCTTACTTACCCCACCACATTCAACGCAGCTGGAGTTGATCACACTTTATAGTGCAACCTCTATTTACAAACTTTATTGGTTCTTGACCAAGGTTTGTACATTTAAAAGTTCTTAAAGAGAAACACATTTCTCCATAAGAAAGAATGTAAATATGAATACTGGGTTCCAGCCTTGACAAAAGTCCATTATTTAGTTAAGGTTTGTACGACAAGCTGCTGTCCTCTACATGTGCTGCTCTGCCAACATGCACACACACAGAAGTCCCTTTGGCGCACTCACAAACGATCAGAAATCACAAAAATTCTTAACTTTAACAACTATATTGCGACAATAATAAACATAATAATAATAAACAAGATCCTGCCTCAAGTGGAGGACTTCAAGTACCTCGGGGTCTTGTTCACGAGTGAGGGAAGAGTGGATCGTGAGATCGACAGGCGGATCAGGGTGGCGCCTGCAGGGATGCGGACACTGTATCGATCTGTTGTGGTGAAGAAGGAGCTGAGCCAGAAGGCAAAGCTCTTAATTTACCGGTCGATCTATATCCCTATCCTCACCTGTGGTCATGAGCTGACAATCGGGAGGAACTCTGAGTAAAGCCGCTGCTCCTCCACGTCAAGAGGAGCCAGATGAGGTGGTCCAGGCATCCGGTCAGAATGGCCCGCAAACTGAGGAGGGGTTTTTAGGGCTTGACTACGGCGAAGACCCAGGACACGGTGGAATGACTATGTCTCCAAGCTGGCCTGGGAACGCCTCAGGATCTCCCGGGAAGAGCTGGACAAAGTAGTTGGGGAGAGGGAAGTCTGGACTTCTCTGCTTAGGCTGCTGCCCCCGCGACTCGACTTTGGATAAGCGGAAGAAGATGGATGGATGGATGAATCATTCATACACAGAGACATGGTTCGCACACAGAGACATATTTGCCTGGAGAAAAAAGTTCATAAATCGAATAGTTCGCAAATAGGGGGGTTGTAAAACGGGGTTCCACTGTATTGTATTAATGAAATATTAATCTTAAATTGGCTGCTTACAGTTGTAAGAATAAAACTATTTCAGTTCTGTTGTCAACAAAGTTTCAGCAATAAGATAAAGACCCCTCTGCCTTGCATGCACTTCTCCACCGCGACTCAAACCCATCAACATCTCTGAATGATGTTCCATCTTTTGATTGTCTTTGCCACTTCCACTTCCACAAGACAGCCCCGCGGTTAGCGCCAATCGCGTGTGTGTCAGTGACGAGCGATGGTCTTGCAGGTTGCAATGAATCCTAATTGTAGACATGCCAGGGTAACATTTCCAGGATGACAGATCTACAATTCACACCAACACTGCTCAGTTCTCAGGCAATGCAAACTAAAAACACACTAATTACATAATTACACAGGCACGTTTGTCATACTTTTAGGATTTGGACAAAAGTCTTGCTGTAATACACACCATCTAAACTCATGCATTAATAATCCAGCTTGACTTGTTTATTCCTCTGAAATGTAAATTATTCATTTTACCGAGACATTGTGAACAACTCAGAGTAGACCTTGGTAGATAATACATTTTCATGGAAGGACCACATAACTATAGTACTATTGCAAAAACGGGTATCGAGACTTGTCTGTCATGACAAGACATGCTGCCTTTCTGTATCCAAATATTATTAACAATGCAATCCATGCACGAGGATCAACATATCCTGACTTTTGCCCAGATGTTTGGTCGACAGCCACAGGAGAAATACTAAGTAAACTACAACTTGTGCAAAATAGAGCTGCTAGCACGGCACATAAGTGCAACTATAGGATAAATATCATTTTAATGCATAAATATCTAAACTGGTATTTCATCAAATACACATTATTATACTTACTGATCGTTTTCACTATGAAATATTTTGTTCAAGAATCTTTCTTTTAGTATAGGAAATCATGAATATTACGGATGTTCCGATACGATCATCCATGAGTGAGATCAGCCGATACCAATATTGATCACATGTATTAACTAGGGATGTAACGGTATTGCGGTTACAAAATCCTCACAATAATGCCGTGACAAGTAACTGTGTAGTGTAGTTTTCTTCTGGCGCTTTTGCATTGGCTAGTCTGAAAATAAACTACATTTACCATAATCCTCTGTGCAGCGCGGGACAGGCAAAGTGAGGGTGTGAAACGGCATATAGAAAAGAAAAAAAAGGAAGCATGCAGGAGTGTGTTTGTAGCGGATACGATTTTTATGGACTTTCCCTGAACATTTAATCAAAATCCATCCATAACTTTTTAAAGTGTATGTTGCTAACAAACAGGCAAACAAACACTGACGAAAACATGGTAAATCATCACTCGGAAAAGATGTGAGGCCAGCAAAGCTAAACGTCAAATTGAGGTATTTACATTATTGTAAGTTAAATTGGCAATTAACGATTCAGAGAATCAGCATTTTTCTAACTGATGTACAAAAATGTCCACTGCAGAGGACACTGCTTATCAAGAAAGTAAAAGTTGAACATCGTTGTTTCACGCTTACTCTGGATGTTTACATCGTCACTTTAAAGACATTTAACAAAGTGTCACACCAGAATTATTATGTGCATTAGGCGCACCGGGTTATAAGGCACGCTGTCCATTTTCGAAACAATGAAAATTCGGGTCTAAAGTGTGCTTTATAGTCCGAAAAATATGGTACTGTAATTGAAGACAAATATAATGGACAGTGTGCCTAATGCACGTATTATTAATTCTGGTTGTGCTTACTGACCTTGAATCCATTTTATTTGGTACATGGGGTAATGATAAGTGTGACCAGTAGATGGCAGTCAAACATACATACGTGTGGACTGCAAGTTAACACCTGTTTAATAAAGGAAGCTACTAAGTACCCGTAAGCAAGCAACACCAAAAATTGTATGTTTCATTGAGAATATAGAACACTACACTCAAAAAACTGTTAAAATGTTTTAGCACGACCTACGAAGCCGCATCGCTTGGATTGTCGGAGCATTACGGCTACAGTAGTCAGACATACTGTGCTTCAACATTATTATGGTGTGTGTATAAGGACCCCAAATTGGCACCTATTAGGAGACATTATCTGGCGTTTTGTTTCACAATATTATACAAAACCAACTTTTCTTACCTATTGGTACCTGCTGATGTGTATTTTCGATCTGCATTAGTCCTGAAAATGCGCATGTGTCTGCCATTGTAGTCTGCTCCATCGCCAATAAAGTCCTTTTTCTCTATCTTTTTATTGTGGGAGATCCTCCGTTGTTGCCATTTGTAATATATAAGTAGCGTACAGTTTTAACTAGGTTTGTACGGTATACCGGTACTAATAAGTACAGCGGTACTAATGAAATAAAAGCCGGGAAAAATACCAGTACTTTTTTTTGTAGGAACATGACGGCGCGCCGTCACATTATGACATTAGTGGTAAAACGACCAGAAGCAACACACACACAGAAACAGTGTGGAGACAGAAGAGGGAGAATGGACGCATGTTGGCTTAAAACGGACGATACATTTGAAACTATAAAAACTGAAGCGCAGCTCAGCAAGAGGTGCTATAAAACATGGCTAGCTAGCGGCTAACATCCATCCGCAGTCGACAGCGTTTTAGCTACTTCTGAATGACTAATCCTCGCCTCCATAACGACAAACTGCGTTTATTACAAGTATCATTATCACTGCAGGACGAGGAATAGCTAAACATGCTTCACTACACACCATTGTACAGGTCTAGTTAACTGGCAGCCCGCAGGCCACATCCGGCCAGCCAAAGATTTGTATTTGGCCCGCCAAACATCACCCGAATAGGCTTGATGAAACCATTCAAACTAGGGTTGATCACGTACGCAGTACTCCCGCCACCCCGCAGGGGGCAACAGCGAGGCGTATGTGTCACAGTAAAGCAACAGTGGGGTGAGTAGAAGACTACTTACTCAACCCTGGAAAAAAAAAATCTAAATGATTTGCAAAATTGTGACTTTTAACATTGACTGGACAACAAAGTATGAATGTTCTACTCCAAGCAAGTGCTCGAGTCATTGTTTCCTGTCGGACCCTTTAAGTCAGGGGTGCTCACACTTTTTCTGCAGGCGAGCTACTTTTCAATTGATCAAGTCGCGGGATCTACCTCATTCATATATATAATTTATATTTACTTATTTATGAAATATATGTTTTTGTTAACAAGTTAAAGGTGTTTAATGATAATGCTAGCATGTTTAACACATATAGTTAATAGTGTTAATAAATTAAAGGTGTTTAATGATAATACAAGAATGTTTAATACATACAGTTAATATTGTTAACAAGTTACAGGTGTTTAAAGATCATCATCATCGGCGGTCACTCGAAACGAGTATGACTGTCCTCCGTAGGGAGGACGCCTGTGCGTGGAATCTTTTAATGTGGGGAGACTGGTGCACGGTCAGCCACCGCACAGTCCTTGGCATTGAGCGGGCCAGGGTCCAGTGGCATGGAGACCAAGACGACTGGGGACCCGTCTTTGCTGCAGCCTTCATCCGCCTTCCCAGCCGTTGTGGTGCATTCCGCTGCCGCCATCTTCCGCCTGGTCCACCGTTGAGGCGGTTTTCACTATTCGCCCATAGCTGGGGTTATTTACCCATAGCTGGGACAGGGGTTGACTGGGCACCAGGGCATGTCCACACACCGGTGGGCCTGCATGCCCCGTCTCTGGGGCCCCCTGCTGCTCCGAGATCCCGTACAACTTAGCCTGGAACCGCGAGGTTCCAGTTACCGTGTGTGGCCACGAGGAGGCATGTACGAGTCTTGACAATGGAGAGGCTATGTACCGGCTGAGGAGGCTTATGCACTCGGCTCCTCTTTTCGCCCTCTGAGACAGAGGGCTAGCCGGCGGCACTAGCTGAAAGCAATGAGTATCAGGCAGAAGCAGCATGCAGCATAGCAAGCAAAAGCGGCATGCAGCATGCACTAACTACAGGTACTACTACTCCAAGGCTACTGCACTAGACGCATCACATCGCCCTGTGCGATGTTTTTCTGCACACACACAAAGATAATGCAAGCATGTTTAACACATATAGTTAATATTGTTAACAAGTTAAAGGTGTTTAATGATAATACAAGCATGTTTAACACATATAGTTAATATTGTTAACAAGTTAAAGGTGTTTAAAGATAATACAAGCATGATTAACACATATAGTTAATATTGTTAACAAGTTAAAGGTGTTTAAAGATAATGCAAGCATGTTTAACACATATAGATTCCTTTCTTTCATGAAGACAAGAATATAAGTTGGTGTATTACCTGATTCTGATGACTTGTATTGATAGGAATCAGACAGTGGTGCTGATAATGTCCGCATTTTCAAATGGAGGAGAAAAAATGTCCTCCTTTCTGTCCAATACCACATGAAAGTGGTTGGTTTTTGGCATCTTATTTGTCCAGCTTCCGTACTCCTTTGTATACACCTTACAAGAAATACATTGGCGGCAAACTCCGTAGCTTGCCAGCTTGTGCACGCCAGCTTTCTGAGACTCTTATTTTGTTAGCGCAGGCAGGATGAAGCAGAGCTTTTATTGTAAATGGTAAATGGGTCGTACTTGTATAGCGCTTTTCTACCTTTCTAAGGAACTCAAAGCGCTTTGACACTATTTTCCACATTCACCCATTCACACACACACACATTCACACACTGATGGCGGGAGCTGCCATGCACGGCGCTAACCAGTCCCATCAGGAGCAAGGGTGAAGTGTCTTGCTCAAGGACACAACGGACGTGACTAGGATGGTAGAAGGTGGGGATTGAACCAGTAACCCTCAGATTGCTGGCACGGCCACTCTCCCAACTTCGCCACGCCGTCCCCGTTGTGCAACTGTGCAGTCGGTCTTTGGAGTTTTGACGAGAGTCTGTTGAAATAAAAAGTGTTTCTCGCCTTCCTGTCTGTAATTTTTTCTTAATAATGAGCTGGCAGCAGCCAGCGTCATCTCAGAAGACCCTCGGGTGCCTTGAATGTCAATCAAGTGACGAAAGTGACGTCATAGTGAAGATTTATGATCGCTCATTTTTAGGACTATTTTTTTAATGCCTGGCTGGCGATCGACTGACACACCCTCCGCGATCGACCAGTAGCTCGCGATCGACGTAATGAGCACCCCTGCTTTAAGTGATGGACACATTGTTCTAGACAAGCAGCAACAACGGTAGAAATCCCAGCTTGTAATCTTCATCACCAAACTTCATCAATCAATCAATCAATCAATGTTTATTTATATAGCCCTAAATCACAAGTGTCTCAAAGGGCTGTACAAGCCACAACGACATCCTCGGTACAGAGCCCACATACGGGCAAGGAAAAACTAACCCCAGTGGGACGTCGGTGAATGACTATGAGAAACCTTGGAAAACTTGGTCAAACGTTTGTAAGTAGATATTGTGCATAAATATATTGTGTTTGTTTTGTATTGAATTTGCTGACCTCGTGATAACTTTTGTCTGAGTGTAACGATCAATCCTCGTTTAATATATTTGACCAACAGAGGGCGACAACGCCAATAGTGATAAGTCGCATACAGGTACAATGTTTAGAGTGTGAATGTTTTGTAATTTCTATATGTGTAAATATTTGTAGCTTATTGTGTGAATATATCAACACTAAACCTATTTTATTTATGTAAAATACCCAATGGACATTATACTTTAATGTTTATTTTATGTTTTCAGTCTTACAAACTAAATGAAGTAAATAAATAAAACTAAGGAAGGAAAATAATTCATAAGAAGGAACATCAATCCTCAAACTGGAGCTTATTTTTCTTCATGCTGTAACTAGCTGCACATGCTGGAAACAAGTAGTGATGGCAGAATAATTAATTTATTGACAGTGAAGGTGAAAGCACATGTGTTTACTTTGTAATTAAGTAAACGCAGTCTCGAAGAAATATAACCTGCGGAGGTACTTTCTGACGAAACATCCACATTTCGACGTCTGACCCCTGAGACCTTGGGCTCCTGAAACTACAGCTCTCTTCATTATGTAGTTGAATTGCCCTGCCATAGGAAGATATAATAGCTAACTGCTAACAAAAAGGTAGCGCTCCTGAATGTAAACAAATGCCATGGGTGGATCTACACAAACATTGCCTGTAATGATACCAAGTACAAGAGCCATATGATACTATATTGTTTACGTCCATATTTTTTATTATCACAAAATGTAAAGTATCAAACGGAAGAATAAGTGATTATTACATTTTAACAGAAGTGTAGCTAGAAGATGTTAAAACGGAAAAAAACTGATATTAACAGTAAATTAACAAGTAGATTAAAGGCCTACTGAAACCCACTACTACCGACCACGCAGTCTTATAGTTTATATATCAATGATGAAATCTTAACATTGCAACACATGCCAATACGGCCGGGTTAACTTATAAAGTGCAATTTTAAATTTCCCGGGGAACTTCCGATTGAAAACGTCTATGTATGATGACGTTTGCGCGTGACGTCAATGGTTGAAACGGAAGTACTCGGACACATTGTATCACAATACAAACAGCTCTGTTTTCATCGCAAAATTCCACAGTATTCTGGACATCTGTGTTGGTGAATCTTTTGCAATTTGTTTAATGAACAATGGAGACTGCAAAGAAGAAAGCTGTAGGTGGGATCGGTGTATTAGCGCCTGGCTGCAGCAACACAACCATGAGGACTTTGAGCTGGATAGCAGACGCGCTATCCGACGCTAGCCGCCGACCGCATGGATGATCGGGTGAAGTCCTTCGTCGTGCCGTCGATCGCTGGAACGCAGGTGAGCACGGGTGTTGATGAGCAGATGAGGGCTGGCGTAGGTGGAGCGATAATGTTTTTATCATAGCTCTGACGAGGTCACGTAGCTAAGTTAGCTTCAATGGCGTCGTTAGCAAAAGCATTGCTAGGCTTCGACAGGCGGCACAGCATTAACCGTGTAGTTACAGGTCCAGTGTTTGGTTCGGTGTCTCCTGATAGTAGTATTGTTGATCTGCTGTCTATCCTTCCAGTCAGGGGCTTATTTCTTTTGTTTCTATCTGCATTTAAGCACAATGCTATCACGTTAGCTCTGTAGGTAAAGTGCTTCACCGATGTATTGTCGTGGAGATAAAAGTCACTGTGAATGTCCATTTCGCGTTCTCGACTCTCATTTTCAAGAGGATATAATATCAGAGGTGGTTTAAAATACAAATCCGTGATCCACAATAGAAAAAAGAGAAAGTGTGGAATCCAATGAGCCCTTTTACCTAAGTTACGGTCAGAGCGAATAAAGATACGTCCTGCACTGCACTCTAGTCCTTCACTCTCACGTTCCTCATCAACGAATCTTTCATCCTCGCTCAAGTTAATGGGGTAATCGTCGCTTTCTCGGTCTGAATCGCTCTCGCTGCTGGTGTAAACAATGGGGAAATGTGAGGAGCCCTTCAACCTGCGACGTCACGCTACTTCCGGTACAGGCAAGGCTTTTTTTATCAGCGACCAAAAGTTGCAAACTTTATCGTCGATGTTCTCTTCTAAATCCTTTCAGCAAAAATATGGCAATATCGTGAAATTATAAAGTATGACACATAGAAGGGATTTGCTATACCCGTTTAAATAAAAAAAAATCATTTCAGTAGGCCTTTAATAATCCATTTTGTACCACTTGTCCTAAATAATTTTTACAAAATAATAGAATGATAAATGACAAAATATGTTACTGCATACATCAGCAGACTAATTAGGAGCCGTTGTTTGTTTACTTACTAATAAAAGACAAGTTGTCTAGTATTTTTACCATTTTTTAAGGACTAAACTGTCCTTTGATTGCAATAAGAAACATGTTTAATATATTTTAAGGTTTTCTTTTAAAAAAAAGCCAACAATGAAATGTTTGTATAGTCCACTTTATTTTGAAAAGAACCGAAACATATCGAAATGCTTTTTTTGGTACCAGTACCAAAACTTAGTTCTAACTTATCTGTCAGTAGACTCGCTAAGGAAGCACTAAAAACTACCGATATAGCAAAGTTGACGGGGAAAAGACCATTTGCGTTGTTAGGCCTATTTTAGGGGGGCTCAAGCCCCCCTAAAATATTCTTAAGCCCCCCTAAATAATTTTGGGAATTTTTTTTTTTTTTAACAAATACATGCCGACATATTCATTATAAAGTGCCCCGAATATGAGTTTACATAAATAATCATATAACTGTCATTATTCACTCAGTTTCCCCTCACTTCATAGCGTAAGGTAGAGAGCCCCTTTAGTGCGTTGTTATCCAATCCATTCCACTTGTTCATATAGAAAATGCCCACATCACTCAAAATCCAGTCCGCATTTTCTTTGCGACCTTGCTTGCGGTCCTTGGACTTGTTCATATAGAAAATGCCCACATCACTCAAAATCCAGTCCGCATTTTCTCTGCAACCTTGCTTGCGGTCCTACAGGTGTACGAAACACATTAGCACACAGCACAGCAGAAAAAAAATAATAATAAAAAAATAAAAAATAAAAATAAAAAATAAAAATAAAAACAAGATGGCGGCGCGCACGGACGCAGCGGCTTACGTCTCTCCATTTCAGTGCTCTTTCCTCCTTTTTATCTTCTTGTTTTTTTTCCTTTTGTGCACCACCTCTACTGCAAACACCCGGTACACCCGCCAGTCACTCTTGGATATCGGGAACTCGCACCAGATATCTGTTTCGAGCGACTTTCACCACAAGCACAACATCCCAGACGACATAGCAAGAGCACCGGGCTCTCCGTGGTTTGTTGTGGGGTCTGGGAGACAGTGCAGACGGAGGAGGGAGAGGAAGCAGAAGCGTGGCCGCAGGTCCGGCATCTTGCTCAGGCTTAGGAAACAACCCCACAAGCCACCTCTATCGAGCCTGTTCTTCTCCAATGCCAGATCCCTCGTACAGAAGATGGACAACCTGGAGTTACAACTCGCTGGAAACCGCTATGTTCGGGACTGTTGTGCTATGATTATCACCAAAACTTGGCTTCACCCGGAAATACCCGATGCTAGCAGGCAGCTAGCCGGCCGCACTCTGCTCCGCCGGGACAGAACTAAGGACTCCGGTAAGAGCAGAGGAGGGGGGATCTGTATTTACGTGCATGAGAACTGGTGCAACAACGGGAAAATCATTGAACAGCACTGTTGCCCGGACGTGGAGTACATGTCTGTTAGATGTCGGCCTTTTTTTCTCCCGAGAGAGCTGTCTGTTGTTATCATCACGGCTGTGTACATTCCACCGGACACCAAAGTAAACACAGCGCTCTCTCTTCTGCTAAACACCGTCAACGAACAGCAGCGGGCCCACCCCGATGGTGTTCATATCATAGGAGGGGATTTTAATAAGGCCAATCTGAAGACTGTACTCCCTAAGTTCTACCAGCACGTGAAGTGTTCTACAAGGGGCAAGAACACCCTGGACCACGTGTATACCAACATGAAACCATCTTTCCCTCCTGCTCTCTCCTACCTACACCCCCATCAGACGCCAGGCCAGGCCCATCACAAAGACTGTTATGACCTGGCCTGACGATGCACTCCCCAAACTTCAGGACTGCTTCCAACACACAGACTGGGACCTCTTCCAACAACAGGAGCTGGAGACAGCCACAGGAACGGTGCTGGACTACATACAGTTCTGCATCGGGAATGTGACTGTGGAAAAAAACATCCGGATTTACCCCAACAAGAAACCCTGGATGACCAGCCAGGTCCGCACACTCCTCAGGGCCCGCGACGCAGCCTTCAGGTCAGGGGACAGGGCACTGTACAGTGCTGCTAGAGCCGACCTGAAGAGAGGGATTAAAAAAGCAAAGGCGGACCACAGGAGGTGCATAGAGTCCCATCTGTCCAGCAATAACTCACGGGAGGTGTGGCAAGGCATTCATGACATCACGAACTTCAGAGGCTGCGATGTGACAACTGCTGAGCAGAGTGAGACACTGGCAGAGGAGCTTAACTATTTCTTTGCCCGTTTCGAAACCCCCCAGCGACAATCATCTGCTCCAGCCCTGCCCCCGCCCCCACCGGGCTCCGGCACCACTCCACTCACTGTACAGGAGCACAGTGTCAGATGAGTGCTCCTGGCTGTGAACCCCAGGAAGGCTGCCGGACCAGACGGAGTACCTGGAAAGGTGCTCAGGGCGTGCGCCCACCAGCTCGCTCCCCCCTCACCAGGATCTTCAACCTCTCCCTGGCTCAGGCAGTCATCCCATCCTGCCTGAAGTCATCTATAATAATCCCGGTGCCGAAGAAGTCTCCCATCACCAGCCTGAATGATTACCGACCAGTGGCCCTCACTCCGGTAATCATGAAGTGCTTCGAGAGACTGGTTCTCCAGCACATCAAGGACCATATCCCTCCAGACTTCGACCCCCACCAGTTCGCATACCGGGCGAACAGATCCACTGAGGACGCCATCGATGTTGCTCTCCACTCTGCTCTGAACCACCTGGAGCAGCAGCAGAGCTACGTCCGGATGCTCTTTGTGGATTATAGTTCTGCCTTCAATACAATAATCCCGGACAGACTCTGCAATAAACTGGACACTCTTGGCCTCCCCCCTCTCACAAACGCCTGGATAAGGGACTTCCTAACGGACCGACACCAGAATGTGAGACTTGGCCCCCACCTCTCATCCTCACGCACGCTGAGCATCGGCTCTCCACAGGGCTGTGTGCTGAGCCCCCTCCTCTACTGCCTCTACACCCATGACTGCAGTCCAGCCCACAGTGACAACTTTACCGTCAAGTTCGCTGACGATACCACAGTGGTCGGGCTCATCTCCAGGGGTGACGAGGCTGCCTACAGGGAGGAGGTCCTGAAGCTAACGGCCTGGTCTTCGAAAACAACCTAGCTCTCAACACCAGCAAGATCATCGTCGACTTCAGGAGGAGCAGCACTGACCCTGCCCCCTCTACATCAACGGCGAGCGTGTGGAGAGGGTCCACACCTTCAGGTACCTTAGAGTCCACATCTCTAACAACTTTTCCTGGACAGTCAGCACCACATCAATCATCTAGAAGGCTCAGCAGCTGCTACACTTCCTGAGAGTCCTCGGGAAGTACAACCTGAAACCTGACCTGCTGCTGACCTTCTACCGCTCGTCCATCGAGAGCCTGCTGACCTACTGTATTACAGTATGGTACGGCAGCTGCACTGCAGTAGACCGGGAGAGGCTGCAAAGAGAGGTCAAGACGGCTCAGAAGATCATCGGCCGCCCTCTCCCCTCTCTGATGGACATCTACACCTCCCGCTGCCTTAACAGAGTCAGTATCATCATCAAGGACAGCACCCACCCTGGCTCTGACCTGTTCCACCTGCTGCCCTCTGGGAAGCGCTACAGGTGCATTAAAACCAAAACAAACAGGCTAAAGAACAGCTTCTTCCCCAGGGCCATAACCACCCTGAACGGACTGCCCCATTGTCCCTCATAACTGCCTTCTCTTCGGTGCAATAACCCATTCCACCATTATACATTTGCACAGAGTGTATAGAGTGTACATTGTACAGAGAGTAATAGAGTGTACACTGTTCTCTTCCACACCTTTCTTTGCGCTTCTATTTTTTAAATATTTTTATATATTTACACATTGTTTTCTTGCACGCACACATCGCACTGTATGTAATGGCCTCAATCTCGTTACCCTGCGTAATGACAATAAAGCTGATTCTGATTCTGATTCTGATTCTGAGAACAAGAACGTGAACGGATGCAAAATGGACATAAGAAACTTTTTCAAGAAAGTAAGTATTCATCACTGCTTGTAGTAAAATGTATTAGCTCCACTGTGTGTGTGTGCAGAAAACATCGCACAGGGCGATGTGATGCGTCTAGTGCAGTAGCCTTGGAGTAGTAGTACCTGTAGTTAGTGCATGCTGCATGCCGCTTTTGCTTGCTATGCTGCATGCTGCTTCTGCCTGATACTCATTGCTTTCAGCTAGTGCCGCCGGCTAGCCCTCTGTCTCAGAGGGCGAAAAGAGGAGCCGAGTGCATAAGCCTCCTCAGCCGGTACATAGCCTCTCCATTGTCAAGACTCGTACATGCCTCCTCGTGGCCACACACGGTAACTGGAACCTTGCGGTTCCAGGCTAAGTTGTACGGGATCTCGGAGCAGCAGGGGGCCCCAGAGACGGGGCATGCAGGCCCACCGGTGTGTGGACATGCCCTGGTGCCCAGTCAACCCCTGTCCCAGCTATGGGTAAATAACCCCAGCTATGGGCGAATAGTGAAAACCGCCTCAACGGTGGACCAGGCGGAAGATGGCGGCAGCGGAATGCACCACAACGGCTGGGAAGGCGGATGAAGGCTGCAGCAAAGACGGGTCCCCAGTCGTCTTGGTCTCCATGCCACTGGACCCTGGCCCGCTCAATGCCAAGGACTGTGTGGTGGCTGACCGTGCACCAGTCTCCCCACATTAAAAGATTCCACGCACAGGCGTCCTCCATATAGGACAGTCATACTCGTTTCGAGTGACCGCCGATGATGATGATGATGATGATTAGCTCCACTTTACACCAGGTCTGTGTTTGACAAAAAGTTACATTCCCGCTCTAAAACAATGCTGCTTCTTAGTTAGCTAGTTAGCCCGAAATGCATCATGAAGGTCCTGGTTATTTATAAAGTTAAATGTGCACTCTTTTTTACCATTTGCTATCTTTGGGGTTACTTCCTTCTGGAGCATCAGCTGTGTTTCTCACTTTACACATGGAGGAGAACAGGAACTATATATATATACATACATACATACATACATACATACATACATACATACATACATACATACATACATACATACATACATACATACATACATACATATATATATATATATATATATATATATATATATATATATATATATATATATATATATATATATATATATATATATATATATATATACACACACACACAGTTGTGCTCATAAGTTTACATACCCTGGGAGAATTTATGATTTCTTGGCCATTCTTCAGAGAATATGAATGATAACACAAAAACCTTTCTTCCACTCATGCTTAATGGTTGTGAGAAGCTATTTATTGGCAAACAACTGTGTTTACTCTTTTTAAATCAAAATGACAAAAGAAAGTACCCAAATGACCCTGATCAAAAGTTTACATACCCCAGTGACTTTGATCTGATTACATGCACAAAAGTTGACACAAACAGGTTTGAATGGCTAATCAAGGTTCCAATCCTCACCTGTGACCTGTTTGTTTGTAATTAATGTGTGTGTATAAAAGGTCAGTGAGTTTCTGGGCTTCTGACAGACCATTGCATCTTTCATCCAATGTTGCACAGATGTTTCTGGATTCTGAGTCATGGGGAAGGCAAAATATTTGTCAAAGGATCTGCAGGAAAAGGTAATTGAACTGCATAAAATAGGAAAGGGGTATAAAAAGATATCCAAGGAATTGAGAATGCCAATCAGCAGGGTTCAAACGCTGATTAAGAAGTGGAAAATGAGGGATTCAGGTCGACCAGCAAAGATTTCAGCCACAACAGCCAGGAAAATTGTTCAAGATGCAAAGAAAAATCCACAAATAACTTCATCTGAAATACAGGACTCTCTGAAACATTGTGGTGTGGCTGTTTCAAGTTGCACAATAAGGAGGCACTTGAAGAAAAATGGGCTGCGCAATCACTGTGCAAACCCATGTTTGTTGTTGTACTGAACACAGATTGAAAATAAACCGACTGAAATAATAATAATAACAATGAATAATTTCTAAGTCTTTGTTAGCCGTTTGTGAAGATTTGTGCTCGTGCGCTACGTTCGCTCGCATCCTGTGCATCTCCTGGGGGCTAAGCCCCGCCTGTCCTTAAAAGCTAGTGACGCCCCTGGAGAAGACATTGGTGCATCCTAAAGAGACGGTCAAATAGTGGCTTGAAGATGGTCTGAAAAACAATCTATGCAACATTTTGACCAAATAATCACAATTACATGTTATGTAGACCACAATGAAGTGTTTTACGTGTAAAAAATTAAATCAAATCATAATAATACTTTTAATGTGCCTTATAATCTGGTGCGCCTTTTGTATGAATAGGGACCTGAATAGACGGTGCACCCTATGGTTGGAAAAATACGGTAAGTGCATTCATCCTAAACATTCCACTTCTTTTTACGCATTTTTACCAAGTCGTTTTTGTTTGGACAATTCCACAATAATATCGCATCGTGGCCTTGATACGGTGACAATATCGTACTGACACTTTGATATTTTTACATCCCTAGTATCAACTGTACATGTTTCAGTATATTTATGGTGAGTATTACTGACGGTTTAACAATATCCACACCATATTTAAACTACTTTCTTATTTTCTGTTATTATATACAATTAATTGAGCGAACTAAGACAATAGTGTCACGGAAGGCATGAACCCAGGATGCAAAGACAGAAAAGCAGCATGCATGTTAACGAGTTGAAAGAGCATAAAACTGCAGAAACCAAAGTCTTGGCAGCAGAGGAACTCACACCTGGTAGTGGTTGGCCCCCAACGCGATGGTTGCGGGTTCAATCCTTAGTCCCCTGTGACCATATCCAAGTATATTTGAGCAAGATACTGAACCCCCAGTTGCTCCTGATGCTGCGTCATTAGTAGTAATAGTGTCAACGCGCTTTGAGTACCTATAGAAAAGCGCTATACATACTCAGTATATACAAATGTATTCATTTTACATCTACACTGACACAAAGCAACAATCCAGCACTGGCGAGGAGCCAAATAGACTTGATTAGAAATAGAAAACAGGTGGCAGGAAACTAAACAAAGTGAAGGTGCAGAAAAACAAGGAGTTCAGCAGGAAGTAGAACCAAAATAAGAGCACCAAAACAGGAAATGATAAATAATCAAGTGTCCAAATTGTCATGTGAGATCATGACAAATAGTACACAGTAACTTAAACTCTTTGTCTACTACTCATTTCAATCCTTTGATTGTTATCCTCAAAGTCCTCCTATGTCAGAGAATGTTCCCAGAGTTTGTAGACATAAAACCAAAAACAATAAAAAAAAGAGATTTTGTGAAAATAGAAAAATCAGCATAATCACTTTAGTATCGATCATATACTAACACTACCTTTGGTATCGACACCACCAATTTATGGATGGATCCGCCCTCCTCTTACGTGTCACAATGCTGACACACCAACAGTGTATATATCTGTTCTGCCTCAGTTATTAAGATTACTTTATTCAGTGTGTGTTATTTCCAAGTCATTTCAGTTGGTTCTGTTAAGTGAGCTGTACCTTTAAGAAACACGCAGATAGGTCACGTGTTTAGACTCCGGAAAGATTTCAGACAGGTGCGCACAACTCCGCTTCACTCCTCGTGTTTCTCAGCAAACAACTATCACATCTTATGCTGTTCGTGGCATCGTTGGTATGTACTCATATTTAATGTTTATAGTACACAATTAGGGATGATACTCGAAACCGGTTTTCCCGGTTGTTCGATAAGAAAAGAACCGAGTCCTCGGACTCGAATCCCTTTTTGAGAACCGGTACCCGTTATCGAGACCACTATAGTAAAGAAAAAGAGTTGGTTCTTTATTCGAATCCCTCGGAACGAATCCCATCCCGACCAGAAATGCCCCTTGAGACATCACAATAATTTACGTCACGTAGCTCAGTCATTAGGCGCAGATAGGGAAAGCAGGAAAAACAATGGAATAATAAAGTTCAAAACAAAAGGTATAATCCAATGAATAACTTTACTGAGAGATTTGAGCAGGGTACAAACACATTTACGACCAACCGGAAACATAGCAACCAGGCTAGCAACGCACCTCCTTTACGGCAGCTGTCACAATTTTCCTTAAGCAACCGCAGCACATACATATATGACATCTCCCTTTTTTAACTTTTGTTTTTCTTTCCTTGTAAACAAAACAAAATCACACTGTAAATGTGTTGTCTGTCTAATTATAAATAATGCAGACGATGCGTGTTGGCTGAGTTCTTGACGTTTACTTTCACAGGTGACGACATGCAACAACACTTTTCGGGGCTACCGCGCATGCTCGTCACTCCCGTTGCATGCTGGGTAGTGTAGTTGTTATATTACCTAGCTCATAACATCACATCTTTCCCCCTATAAAGAAAGATTTTAACTCAATAAAGTGTATTTCTTTTTTTAGCTTTAACTTTTAATTTTTTAGCATTGTAACCACATTTGCAAACAACTTTTCTCTTCATAGAATTTTCTTTCAATAAAGAAATAAAGTGCAAAAATGTCAAAGCATCATAACAAACAGTTATGTCAAATAGCAGCAGAAGTGCACTTTTTGGAGAGCTGTATTATTTTCAGTTTTGTGCCCAAGGGACTGATTTTATTTAACACTATATTATTATTTATACACCTATAGTGATCACAGAGACAGCTTGTTTTCGTGTTACTGTATATATTTGTTTTTCTGAAAAATCCCACTTAATATACTTTGGGTAACAACAGTCAATATTTATTTTATTTATTTTATTTTTTAGGGGGGTAACAGTCAATATTTATTTATTTATTAGATTTTATTGTTTTCTTATATAATAAAAGTGAGCTTTTGTTAAACCAAATATTGTGTGTTTTTTTCCATATACAACAACCTATCTGGACTCCATAAGAGAATCGATAAGGAATCGGTTCGATAAGAGGATTCGATAATAGACTCGAACTCGATAATTTCTTATCAAACATCATCCCTATACACAATGAGTCATATTTAGCTGTGAAATGTGTGTGTTTATGATGTTAGGCGATCTCTGATTGCATTACCTGTTCAGGTCGGCTAACTTTCATTTGTTTTCATCTGCCGCCATCTAGTGGACGTTTTGTTGTACTGTTACTTAAGTCAATTTAAACTGTAGAAAGCTCAATTGTCACTGGTATTTTTAATCATAACAACACATACAGTGGTGTGTGACAAAGTTAAACTTAGATTTAATTCAAATAGAATACTTGATAATCTGTAGTCTGTGATATGACATTATTAAGTTCATTTAATTTATGCATTTACATTTACAATGTATGTGTCTTACAGTTTTACCCTTTCAACTGTCAATAAACCTGGCCTCCATCAGTCAACCTGGTGTTCAGAGTTTTGATGAGCGGAAGGTGTTGAACTTACTGCCTTCGTGTACAAGTGTGCTTAAGGAAGGCAGGATAGTAAAACAACGCCTTCATCGCATAAGATAACACAGTTTCACGCTGAACATACATCATGGATTCAAAGGAGCCGTCGCTGAAGTCTAGATCCTACACATCACGCTCCACAAAATCATATGCAGGGAATGCTGCGGCTTTAGCCCGTGCAAACGCAGAGGCAGCAAAAGCACGACTGAACTTTGCAGAAAAAGACATGATCCTAGCAATGGAAAAAGCTCAATTAGAAGTACGAATGATAAAACTGTCCCTAGAAAGAGATGCAGCTGTAGCTGAAGCGAAGGCTGAGGCCCTAGAAGCAGCGTTAAGCATGGATGGCAGTGTGCGAAGTAGCAGGAAGCTCCCACTTCAAGAGATTCCCTGTGATCCTCTAAAGCGGACCAAAGAATATGTCACTGAACAGTCAAAAGAACATTCGTCTGTAGCAGTAGAAGAATACGCTCAGGATGGTGCTCGTGAGCGAGGCACACAATCCAACGCCCCTCTTCACCCCTTCATCCAGGACAGTGTTGGTCAGCTACACACACATTCAACCCCGGCACTGCATCCACATCCTCATTTTCCTTCTCAAAATGAACGCAGCCATCTATGTTTAGACCCAGCACCAAGAAACTATCACCATGCTCTCCAGTCCATAACAGTAGAGAGGCCAGCTGCTTCCAACATCACACAAACAGCAGCAAGCAGAGTAACTGTAAATCAGCCACAACCCTCTATGACCACGCCCCTACCCTTCAAGAATACTCAAGGTTATCATAACCCACAGGGATCAAGTAGCAATGGTTTTCAGTATCCCGCCATGTCCAGTAACACTCCTCATAATGCTCATCATGACAGTTCAGGTATGAATGATGTTATCAGATATTTCGCTCGACGTGAACTGGTTACTACATGTATGACCCAATTCAACGACCAGCCGGAGAGTTACAGCGCTTGGCAACAGTCCTTTCAAAACGCAGTAAGAGGACTTCATCTAACATGCAGCGAGGAAATGGATTTGCTGGTCAAGTGGCTGGGGAAAGAGTCAGGAGAACATGCAAAACGTATTCGAGCTGTCAACACTAGCCAACCTCACAGAGGACTTCAGATGATATGGGACAGACTGGACGCATGCTACGGAGCCCCTGAAGTAGTCGAAGAAGCAGTCTTCCAACGCATCAGCAACTTCCCCAAAATCACCTACAAAGACTATGCAAAACTTCATGAGCTCAGTGACCTTCTTATGGAACTGCAGGCGGCCAAGACAGATGGAACTCTTCCCGGCCTTCACTACCTCGACACAGCAAGAGGAATAAGTCCTCTTGTCCAGAAGTTGCCCTTTAGTCTGCAAGAGAAATGGCTGTCTGTTGGGTCCGATTACAAAGAACGTTGTCGAGTCTCATTCCCTCCCTTCGAAGTATTTGTGGACTTTATTTTCCATCAGGCTAAAATCAGAAATGATCCTAGTTTCAACTTTGCTGTTCAAGCTGACATTGCAATGACAGACAAGACCTTTAGAACAACCAAACCAAAAGAAATATCAGTCCACAAGATGGACGTCTCTCCTACAGAACACAGTGATGAAGCTGAGAACCCCGAACGTCACTGCCCAATTCATAAAAAAACCCATCTTCTGAGGAAATGTCGAGCTTTCCGAGATAAACCCATAGAAGAAAGGAAAGCATTCCTCAGAGAACACAATATCTGCTTTAAATGTTGCACATCTTCAAAACACATGGCTAGAGACTGCAAGTATACGGCCACATGCACTGAATGTGGGAGTGAGAAACATAACTCTGCTCTTCATCCAGGACCAGCACCACAGAAAGAGGAGCCATACCCCTATTCAAAGCATGGCGGGGAGCCAACATCTTCAGAAGTTGCCAGCAGCTGCACTACAGTCTGTGGTGGTGATCAAACCGACAGATCATGCTCTAAAATCTGTTTGGTTAAAATCTATCCCGTCAACCATCAAGAGAAGGCAATAAAGGTCTACGCTATCATTGACGAACACAGCAACAGATCCTTGGCCCGGTCTGAGTTTTTCGACACCTTCAAAGTCCAAAGATCCCCCTCTCCATACTCTCTCCGAACCTGTTCGGGAGTAACAGAAACAATGGGGAGAAGAGCTACAGGTTACCAGATCGAATCCATGGACGGCCAAGTCTGGTTGAATGCAACGACATCCCTAACAACAGATCAGAGATCCCAACTCCTGATGCTGCATCTAATCACCCCCACTTGAAGTCTATTGCTCAATTCATCCCAGAGCTAGAACAGAGTACACCCATTCTGCTTCTCCTAGGGCGAGACATTATCGCAGCCCACAAAGTTCGAAAACAGTTGAACGGCCCTCGAGATGCTCCTTATGCACAGAAACTCGACCTGGGGTGGGTGATAGTTGGTAATGTCTGCCTGGGAGGTGTGCCCAAGCCAGATAGTGTAAATGCCTTCTATACCCAGACAGCAGAATGGAAACGCCCCTCCATCTTTCAACCATGCCCAAACATCCTGCAGGTGAAAGAGAGGTGCAGTCAGTTTCAGTACAAAGACTATCCTAAGATACAGACAACAGGGATCCTTACATGCAGTCGAGAAGCTGAGGAGTTGGGCTCCACAGTGTTTCAACAGACAAGGGATGATGACAGAGTTGCTCCATCAATTGAGGACATTTCTTTCTTGAAAATCATGAGAGACAACTTAAAGAAAGATAAAAACATCACCTGGGTAGCTTCGCTGCCTTTCAAGTCACTGAGGCGTCGTCTCCCCGGTAACAAACTACGAGGCCCCCATCAGACACAGAAGATGGCCGACCTTTCGGAAGATCGCCTCTCTACTGAACCTCCATTCACAAATGTTGGCGTGGATATGTTCGGACCGTGGGCTGGGTTTTCACGACGTACAAGTGGTGGCTTCGCTCAGAGTAAACGGTGGGCAGTGTTATTTACCTGCATGAGTGTTCGAGCTGTCCACATCGAGGTAATAGAATCTCTCGACACGTCAAGCTTCATCAACGCTCTTCGGCGTTTCCTTGCTGTTAGGGGCCCTGTGAAGCTTATTCGTTCAGATCGAGGAACTAACTTTGTCAGCGCGTGTAAAGAGCTGAAGTTCTCCTCAAACATCATTAATGCTTCGGTCAAGAAGTATCTCTTGGATCAAGGATGTGAATGGAAGTTCAACGCTCCTCACGCCTCTCATATGGGTGGTTCATGGGAGAGGATGATTGGAGTAGCACGAAGGATTCTGGACTCCATGTTCCTCCAGCTGGGAGCTTCACGACTGACTCACGAAGCACTCACTACAATGATGGCAGAGGTTGCTGCAATCATTAATGCCAGACCTCTAATCCCAGTGTCTACTGACCCGGACGACCCCCTCATCCTTACTCCAGCGATCCTCCTCACCCAAAAAGTGAGTATTCCTTCTGCCCCAGTCGGTGATTGGATCAAAGACCTTCACAAGTCCCAGTGGCGCCAAGTCCAACATCTTGCCCAAACTTTCTGGAATAGACGGAAGAAACAATACCTTGCATCCCTTCAACCACGGAGAAAGTGGACGGCCTCCACCCCAGACCTTCAGCTTGGGAGTATTGTCCTTCTCAAAGACAACCAGCTTGCAAGAAACGAGTGGCCTCTGGGCTTGATTACTCAAGTCTTTCAAAGCAAAGACGGTAAGGTGCGGCAAGTGGAGATCAAGGTCTACAGGAAAGACGGGACTAAACTCTTCCTGCGTCCCATTTCTGAGACAGTCCTCCTTCTTGCTCCTGATTAGGAACAATAAGAGCTGTATGGACATTTAGGTGATGACATTTGATAATGCCAGGCGGGGAGTGTTCTGCCTCAGTTATTAAGATTACTTTATTCAGTGTGTGTTATTTCCAAGTCATTTCAGTTGGTTCTGTTAAGTGAGCTGTACCTTTAAGAAACCCGCAGATAGGTCACGTGTTTAGACTCCGGAAAGATTTCAGACAGGTGCGCACAACTCCGCTTCACTCCTTGTGTTTCTCAGCAAACAACTATCACATCTTATGCTGTTCGTGGCATCGTTGGTATGTACTCATATTTAATGTTCATAGTACACAATGAGTCATATTTAGCTGTGAAATGTGTGTGTTTATGATGTTAGGCGATCTCTGATTGCATTACCTGTTCAGGTCGGCTAACTTTCATTTGTTGTCATCTGCCGCCATCTAGTGGACGTTTTGTTGTACTGTTACTTAAGTCAATTTAAACTGTAGAAAGCTCAATTGTCACTGGTATTATTGATCATAACAACACATACAGTGGTGTGTGACAAAGTTAAACTTAGATTTAATTCAAATAGAATACTTGATAATCTGTAGTCTGTGATATGACATTATTAAATTCATTTAATTCATGCATTTACATTTACAATGTATGTGTCTTACAGTTTTACCCTTTCGACTGTCAATAAACCTGGCCTCCATCAGTCAACCTGGTGTTCAGAGTTTTGATGAACGGAAGGTGTTGAACTTACTGCCTTCGTGTACAAGTGTGCTTAAGGAAGGCAGGATAATATCTATTATTATTGTATTATATGATCCTTTCTCTAGACTCTTATTAATCTACTTATTAGTTTCCTGTTAATATCTGCTCATACTGCTTCCATCTACACTTTTTAAACTTCACTCAGCACTTATTTCTTGTGTTTCAAGCTGGCTTAGTGGTTAGCTTAGCTATTAGCATGCCCCCAGTGACTAAATAATGATACTTAAGATACTAAAAAATGCAGTTTGTTCGCCATAATACAGGTAATTATGGTTGTTTTAGGGTGAAGGTCAGCAATCTGCGGCTCTAGAGCCGCATGTGCTGCCCAAGTGGCTCCCTTGACCTCTTTCAGAGATGTGTAAAAATGGAAAAAATTAAGAAAATAAAAAATGTTTTGTTTTTATATGATTTCTGTAGGAGGACAAACATGACACAAACCTTCCTAATTATTAGAAATCCCACAGTTTATATTAAAGACCTACTGAAACCCACTACTACTGACCACGCAGTCTGATAGTTTATATATCAATGATGATATCTTAACATTGCAACACATGCCAATACGGCCGGGTTAACTTATAAAGTGCAATTTTAAATTTCCCGCTAAACTTCCGGTTGAAAACGTCTATGTATGATGACGTATGCGCGTGACGTCAATCGTTGAAACGAAAGTATTCGGACACATTGTATCCAATACAAAAAGCTCGGTTTTCATCGCAAAATTCCACAGTATTCTGGACATCTGTGTTGGTGAATCTTTTGCAATTTGTTTAATGAACAATGAAGACTGCAAAGAAGAAAGCTTTAGGTGGGATCGGTGTATTAGCGGCTGGCTGCAGCAACACAACTAGTAGGACTTTGACTTGGATAGCAGACGCGCTTCCGACGCTAGCCGCCGACCGCATTGATGATCGGGTGAAGTCCTTCGTCGCTCCGTCGATCGCTGGAACGCAGGTGAGCACGGGTGTTGATGAGCAGATGAGGGCTGGCTGGCGTAGGTGGATAGCTAATGTTTTTAGCAAAACTCTGTGAGGTCTCGTTGCTAAGTTAGCTTCAATGGCGTTGTTAGCAACAGCATTGTTAAGCTTCGCCAGGCTGGAAAGCATTAACCGTGTAGTTACATGTCCATGGTTTAATAGTATTGTTGATTTTCTGTCTATCCTTCCAGTCAGGGGTTTATTTCTTTTGTTTCTATCTGCAGTTAAGCCCGATGCTATCATGTTAGCTCCGTAGCTAAAGTGCTTCGCCGATGTATTGTCATGGAGATAAAATTCACTGTGAATGTCCATTTCGCGTTCTCGACTCTCATTTTCAAGAGGATATAGTATCCGAGGTGGTTTAAAATACAAATCCGTGGTCCACAATAGAAAAAGGAGAGAGTGTGGAATCCAATGAGCCAGCTTGTACCTAAGTTACGGTCAGAGCGAAAAAAGATGCGTCCTGCACTGCACTCTAGTCCTTCACTCTAACGTTCCTCATCCACGAATCTTTCATCCTGGGTCAAATGAATGGGGTAATCGTCGTTTTCTTGGTCCGAATCGCTCTCGCTGCTGGTGTAAACAATGGGGAAATGTGAGGAGCCTTTCAACCTGCGACGTCACGCTACTTCCGGTACAGGCAAGGCTTTTTTTATCAGCGACCAAAAGTTGCGAACTTTATCGTCGATGTTCTCTACTAAATCCTTTCAGCAAAAATATGGCAATATCGCGAAATGATCAAGTATGACACATAGAATGGATCTGCTACCCCCATTTAAATTAAAAAAAATCATTTCAGTAGGCCTTTAAACATGCTTCACTGATAAGAGTATTTGGCAAGCACCGTTTTGTCCTCCTAATTTCAGCGTTTGTTTACATGTACAACTTTCTCCGATGCTGCCACAGAACGACCTGTTTTATGCCACTCCTTTTTTGTCTCATTTTGTCCACCAAACGTGTTATGCTGTGCATGAATGCACAAAGGTGAACTTTGTTGATGTTATTGACTTGTCGGAGTGTTAATCCAGCATATTTGGTCACTGCATGACAGCAAGCTAATCGATGCTAACCTGCTATTTAGGCTAACTGTATG
Organism: Entelurus aequoreus; assembly: GCF_033978785.1. Lineage (NCBI taxonomy): Eukaryota > Metazoa > Chordata > Actinopteri > Syngnathiformes > Syngnathidae > Entelurus > Entelurus aequoreus. Next base: position 86,210,487 of record NC_084736.1, read on the forward strand.
TACGTATTGCATCATTATGCCTCGTTTGTAGTTTGAGCTCATTTAATTTAATTTACTTATGTCCTCGGTGTGTATAATTTATATTTGCCTGTCTCATAACAGGGCTTGTGCAGCCCTTTGAGACACTTGTGATTTAGGGCTACATAAATAAACATTGATTGATTGATTGATAACACACTATCTGTATGTAATATTGGCTACATTTCTGTTTGTGTGCCATGTTGTTCCAGACCACAGCAAACGTTACCTAGCTTGCAAAGATTGTAATAAATCCATTAGAAGAAGACAGCCTGCCGTTTCCTTGAACTTGGACACACACATCTATACTTTTGGCCATTCTAAGCCAGTAATTTCCAGGAGTTATCTCATCTTGTGAGAAGCCTCCAATTTACTAATGATTTCCAATGTTGCAAAGATGTGTAGAATAAAAATTAAAATACAACATTTCTGTCAACGAAGATTTGCGTCAGCCTTTGATAGTAGGGTAATATAGTTATAAATGATAAATGGGTTATACTTGTATAGCGCTTTTCTACCTTCAAGGTACTCAAAGCGCTTTGACAGTATTTCCACATTTACCCATTCACACACACATTCACACACTGATGGCGGGAGCTGCCATGCAAGGCGCTAACCAGCAGCCATCAGAGGCAAAGGGTGAAGTGTCTTGCCCAAGGACACAACGAACGTGACTAGGAAGGTAGAAGGCGGGAATTGAACCCCAGTAACCAGCAACACTCCGATTGCTGGCACAGCCACTCTACCAACTTCGCCAGTTAAAGATATACTTACATCATGTGTTGCCTTCATTACACTTACATAAGGCTTTTAATTTTTTGCGGCTCCAAACAGATTTGATGGCTTTTTCCACATTTTGGGTAGCCCTGTTTTAGGGGGAGCGGCTCCACACTGTGTATGGAGATACATAATAGCTGCAAGCGGCCTTAATATAAACAGTGTCAGCCAGCAAAGATCGACATTTGACATTAAAATGCATAATGGCGATCACAACCGTGTGAAGTTGTTTGTGTATGTTTTGTAAGTATGCGTAAATTAAAGAGTGTGTTGTCAACTGAGATATTATGAAGTCACAATGTTTTTGTCTTGTTTTAATGAGATGATTCCTCATGTTTTTGAACGTTTTTTGTTTTTCGTTGGATAATTTTTTTGGTTTATATTTTGTTTTGTTTTTCTGTGTATATTTTTTTGATGGACCCCAAGAAAATGAGCTCTGCTGCAGCTAAAGGGGATATTCATGAACTAATAAACCATTAAAGAGCTTTTGGATTAACGAGAACAGAGATTGGGAACCCACAGGCCTTCATTCAGGTCTCAAAATTGTTTTTCTGGATGAGTGGACAAACATTCCCACAGGTACACGCCAACATCTTGTAGAAAGATTTCCCACAATAGGACCTCATCACAGTGGAGACCACCTCTATTATTTCTTTTAGTTTTAAGTCTTTTAGGTGTATTAGACAGTTGACCCGATACTTTTGTCTACGTAGTTTCTGTCAAATAGTAAACCTTGACACAAAAACCCACTTTTCTCACTCGTGGTGAATAATTCAATGTGTGGGAGAGAGCGCTGCTAAGGGATCTCACAGCCAACTTCAGCTTCATTCACGGCATTATGGCCCACATTTGCTTACTCAGCTTATTCTATTTTAAAATACAATGTAATAACCAGACTGCTTGTTTACATTTGTAAATGACCAAAGTGTTGCCGGTTTGCTTATGATTTCATTTTACATGGCCTGAAATTTCCAACACCACAGGGTGATCCCAATTAATGTGCAAAATACCGTGTGCAAAATGAAAACTGCGTGTTGTGGGTAATCTACTAAGAATTGATAGCAAGTGCAAAAGTGGTGCAGACCGCCTTATTTAAATAAGGACTTTGCGTGTACGACGGGCTATCACCATGGAGACGCTCATTTGCCTCTACATTCATGGCATCATACTCCAAACTGTCGTGGTTTGTTATGCTGTGTGGAACATGCAGCACACAAGTAGAACCGGTTCTCTACCACCTTTTCTGGGCAAAAAAGACGTGCAATGAAGACAACAGAACCTATTTTATAGCATGCTTCGGGGCACCATACTTGTACCAAAAACATAATAGTGCGCTAACGCAAAAAAAAGCATGATGCAAGAAGTTTTTTAAAGAAACGAACACAATTAAAAGATACCAAAACAAAACAATTGAATGTGTTTTAATCCGCTGCTATGAAATTATAAAATTATATTGCTGAATAGGCGATATTTCCAATATTTTTATTTCTGATGGTCTAAATATGTTGGCACGCGCACAGATGGAATATTCACTGTCTCAATCGACTTCCACATTTAAAATGAGCAAAATGTGGACCCAAAACAGCGGCCGCAGAATAGTTTTAGTCTTGATAAATAATATTGCGAGTGTTAAATGATTATAATTGCATCTGCTCCTCCCAGTATGTTGGGCGTTTCAATAATCCTCATATATTCTGTATAATCATGAACACAGACATGCGGTAGTAGTTTTCAGCGTAATACTAACAAAAACAAACCAATTAAATCCTTTCACACAAGGGCTGCAAAGATGAATTGATTAATTTGATGAGAAGAAAGCTTCCATTTATACTCTCTTGCTTTGATTAATCGTTTAATAAGTGTAACTAACACAAATGAATCAAATCTGGACCGCATGGAGTGATGATGTGTTGGCCCTGTGACCTCTCTTTGTTTTTTTAAATTAATGCACACATGTTAAAAGTGCAAATTTTTTTGTTGATGATGTGCATTTATTTAAAAAACACATAATTAAGGTAATGGCAAGCAAATAAAATGTTGTCTATTTTAACTATTTTCCCCTAAAATACACATTGAAGCTATAAAGCGTGTTTTATCTCATCACTCCAATGGTGTCCAAAGTGTGGCACGAGGTCCATTTGCGGCCCCGCAGCTCATTTTTTAACAGCCCACAGAATAACATATTACAAAACATGTTTTTTATGTAGAATAAAACAGCAAAGAGGTGTAATTTAACGAGAAATTGTTGCATTGTTGACCCTAGGAGTGTAGGCATGTAGGCAGGGTTTTACTTCAAAACTGCCAGGGCTCAAAAAAAATAATGAAAAGGCATAATCGACGAATGGATCTGAAGTTGATCTTGAGATTTAAACATTGAAAGTAAAACTAATATATATTGATATATGCCCTCTTTAACACTTTAATGAGACTTAAGTGTGATTTTTTTTTCAATTGTCATTGCTCAAAAAAATTTCAATAAACATTGCCAATGTTGTGCTGAATTATTGATCCATTTTAGGTTTCAAATCAGGGGTCCCCAAACTTTTTGACTCGCCGCAAAGGGTTAAAAACATTTGGCTGGGGGCCGGGCTGTATATATACCTAACCTAACCTAACCTATCCCATAACCCCGGAGGGTCGTTGGGGCACCACAGACGATCTGTTGACCAGCTCTCTCCATCCCTCTCTGTCCTCAGCAGCTCTCATTGTTTCAGTGAGTTTCAGGTGAGTCCATTCTCCGATTTATCTTCCCATCTTTTCTTTTGTCTCCCTCGTCTCCTGCCACCTTGTACGGTGCCTTGCAGGATGGTTTTTGCAAAGCCTGAGGATCTGGTGATGTGTCCGTACCACCTCAGTTTCCGCTTTATGACCGTGGTGAGCAGGTCATCATGTGGGCCGATGGCTTGGCTGATCTTCTTTGTTTGTGACATGTTGGGTGTAGGAGATACCCATGAGTCTTCTGTAGCATCTCATCTCCATGTTCAGAATTATTTTCTGCAGCTCTGTTGTAAGTGTCCATGTTTCACAGGCGTAAAGGAAGATCGGACATTACAAGTGAGCGCTGTAATCTCACCTTTGATGCCAGACTTATGTTTATGTCCTTCCATATGGGCTTGAGTTTTGCCAGGGCAACAGTTGTTTGAGCACTTCTATATGTATGTATATGTATATGCTTGTGCCTATATATATACAGTCGTGGTCAAACGTTTACATACACTTGTAAAGAACATAATGTCATGGCTGTCTTGAGTTTCTAATATTTTCTACAACTCTTATTTTTTTGTGATAGAGTGATTGGAGCACATACTTGTTTGTCACATAAAACATTCATGAAGTTTGGTTCTTTTATGAATTTATTATTGGTCTACAGAAAATGTGACCAAATCTGCTGGGTCAAAAGTATACATACACCACTCCTCTTGACAAAATTGATGCAGTTCAGCTAAATTTGTTGGTTTTCTGACATGGACTTGTCACGTTTAAGTCAGGACTTTGGGAAGGGCATTCTAAAACTTTAATTCTAGCCTAATTTAGCCATTCCTTTACCACTTTTGATGTGTGTTTGGGGTCATTGTCCTGTTGGAACACCCAACTGCGCCCAAGACCCAACCTACGGGCTGATGATTTTAGGTTGTCCTGAAGAATTTGGTGGTGATCCTCCTTTTTCATTGTCCCATTTACTCTCTGTAAAGCACCAGTTCCATTGGCAGCAAAACAGGCCCAGAGCATAATACTACCACTACCATGCTTGACAGTAGGTATGGTGTTCCTGGGATTAAAGGCCTCACCTTTTCTCCTACAAACATATTGCTGGGTATTGTGGCCAAACAGCTCAATTTTTGTTTCATCTGACATCACATGGACAAAAGATAAGACCTTCTGGAGACAAGTTCTGTGGTCAGATGAAACAAAATTTGAGATGTTGGGGACCCTGCTCCAAATACTTCAAATCAAATATTCCACTTTGAACATGTTTTGGGTGGGGGAGGATTATTGCATATTTTGTGTTTTTTCTATTAAAAAGGAGGGTTTTCATTGCTCGAAAAAGAATAATGAACCTCAAGTAATGTTGTTATAAATTATTTACATATTTTAGCATTTTAGGCTCCAATTACTTCACATTAAATATTCCACTTTAAGCAACTGTATTTATTTAGATTTTTGTTTGTGTTTTTCCTATTAAAAAAGAGAGTTTTGACCTTATGGGCATTAAACATTAAAAAAAAAAAATTATGTCAACGGATAGATCCAAAGTTGATGTGTAAATATTTAAGTCTTGAGCAAAGCTATTAATAATATATGATTTTTTTTTTTAACACATTAATGACTGAGACCCTATTGGGTCCCCAGGATCTTCAATATTCACCAAAATGAAGGTTACACTTCTTATTGTATTGGTTTTGAAAATGAAAAACATCAAAAAGGCCCCCTGCATGCTTTCAGTTTTCAGTGGAAAAAGTTTGGACACCCCTGGATTACTCGACTAATCCAACAAACTAATCAATACATTACTCAACGACTGAAATAATTGACAGCTGCACCCCAATCATATACTTCCCCTAAAAGCCAACTTTTTTCGCTGCTCTGTGTGACCATCATCGAAGAGATCTGGAGGGACAAAGTCCACCTGTGACTTTCTTTACAGAGACGAGAAGGCGCACCAGACATATAAATTCTATATTGATTGTATGCAACATCAGCGACTACAACTTGGTCATACCTTCTGTTACGACTCTCATCCCGGTCTTAAAAAGGTCGATATCGATATCCCCCTCACTTGCATTTTCACGCTTGACAAGAGATTTGAACAACTTTATTGCGAGAGTGCCAATCCAAAACATTAATATGACTTTCATCCATCAGAGCTGCAGCTGAGAGGAAATAGATCCGTCAAAGAACACTTTCCTCGTCTGGATGCTAACCCAAAGGCTCTTTTAGCGGCAATAACGAGTGTTAAGTTACATAGCATAGCAGAGAGGATATTGGAATAATGTGTGGTGAGTAAGTGGCTATCAATATGGCAAAGTGAAAGTAGTTGACTTGATTGCTGATGACAACAGTGAATATTTTAATGGGCTAGAGTCATTATCAGGGTTAAACAGGTTTAAGTGCAAAGCAGAAACATTTAAAAGGTTAAAATCAAAACGATGCAACTGATAACGTCTTTAGACTCGGGGAAAAATCACACTGGAAATTAAATGTGTGCAAAAGTTCTTCTGGTTAAAATCTCAAGTCAATAATAAAATGACACTCACAATTTGGCAGTAATCCTTTCCACACTGCTGATTCTTCTTGGTGTTTGCTACACACAGTTTTCATATCTCATTTATGAAATTGTTCCTTGGAGCACTCTTTCATTTCCATAAAGTGAAAGTATATATACGCTCACCTAATGAAAAGTGTCATCCTTGAGGGATTAATACAGCACAAAACATAATCATATTTAATCACTATGCAGGCATAAATATTTACATGCAAATGTGTACATTTGTACATCATCACTGCAGGGCTTCTTACCTTTTTTTATCTCAAAGCCTAAATTTTCCACTACAGAAGGGCCTTGGGCCCATTTAAATATTAACACCGAATTAGTACATTTACTCTTGATTTGAATTACATATTTTACTTACTTACAGTTTACGACCTTGTCAAATGATATGAAACCATGTGTTAATCATACAGATTATTATTTATTTAAAACACAAACTTAGGCCAGGCTGGTTAGAAAAATAAGTACTAATCAAATGTACTGCATAAAAAAGATTGATAAATAATTGACAGAAATATTTTTTTATATAAAGTTGTTGTGTTGAAAAAGATAAAATAAAATTAATAATGAACATGTTTTGTAAACAAAATGTCAATAAAATTTGAGTGCAAATGACTTTAGTTATAATTTTTGACTTTTATCTACATACAGTACTTATTTTGTTTGATATTGTCATTACTGCCACAAGTGGTGGAAAAATGTATTACAGCGACCGCAGCTGAGAAACAGATATTCTTTGGCGACCCTCTCGGAGGAGCCCCAGGGGGTCATGAAAACACTGACCTACTGTCTACTGTAATCATCTATGCATTTGTCTACTGTAATCATCTATGCATTGATACATATAAATATATTTATATGGATGGATGGATATACATATATACATACATATATTTAAAAATACATTAATATATACATGTATGTGTATGTATATATACTGTATATACACACACTTAATTGGTTCTTGAATATTGTTCATAAATTGAAAGGTTTGCATAGTGAAACATAGCTCCCCAAAAGATACAATGTAAACAGGAATAATTGGTTCTAGCTTTGACAAAAGTCCATATTTTAGTCAAAGAATGCACACTTTCGAAGACACTATAATGTATATATATATATATATATATATATATATATATATATATATATATATATATATATATATTTATATATATATATATATGTGTATATATATATATTATATATATGTATGTATGTATATATATATATATATATATATATATATATATATATATATATATATATATATATATATATATATATATATATATATATATATATATATACATATATACAATATATATACATGATATATATACTGTATATACATATATATATATATATACATATATATACATACATACATATATATAATATATATATATGTATATATAAATATATGTATGTACAGTATATATATATATATATATATATATATATATGTATATATAAATGTATGTATGTATATATATATATATATATATATATATATATATATATATATATATATATACAATATATATACATGATATATATACTGTATATACATATATATATATATATATATATATATATATATATATATATACATACATACATATATATAATATATATATATGTATATATAAATATATGTATGTACAGTATATATATATATGTATATATAAATGTATGTGTATATATATATATATATATATATATATATATATATATATATATATATATATATATATATATATATATATATATATATATATATATATATATATATCATGTATAAATACATTATAGTGTCTTCGAAAGTGTGCATTCTTTGACTAAAATATGGATTTTTGTCGAGGCTAGAACCAGTTATTCCTGTTTACATTGTTTCTTTTGGGGAGCTGTGCTTCACTATGCAAACCTTTCAATTTATGAACAATATTCAAGAACCAATTAAGTTTGTAAATCAAGGTTCCTTGTTAATTTCCTGTTAAAATATGCTTACTTTCTGTTGTAACCCGCTTCGAGCTACTCTTCTTAAACTTCATTAAGCACTTATTTCTTCTGGTGTTTCTTGCCAGTTTAGCGGCCAGCCTAGCGGCTAGCTTAGTTATTAGCATGCTTGTGCCTGGTTTGCTCTTGGCGTGTAACATGTTTAGCTTCGTCCTCCAGTTATAATGATACTTGATAATGAAACTTAAGATATTAATAAATGCAGTGTATTTCCTGTAACGGAGGTGATTATTATTAGCTTGGGGGAGCAAGCTAATAATAATCAATCAGCCGGAGGACTAAACAAAACACTATTAGCCAGAGGGGATCTGTGTTTGTGATCTCTATTTAAAAGTATTAATCAGCAATGGCATGGCAATCACATACTTTTTAATAAAAATTGATCGGCACGTTCTTTCTTAATTTACCTTTATCAAGGGGTGTCCAAAGTGCGGCCCGGGGGTCATTTGCTGCCTGCAGCTAATGTTTTAACAGCTTGTGGTACATTCTAAAACTACTATTAAAAAAACAAAAACATAAAAAAGTGGGAAAAAAAAGCAAACAGGTGAAATGTAATGCAAAAAAGTTCCAAGGTTGACGTTAATAACACCAAGCTGCCATGCAGGTTGTCGTTTTGTTTTTTTCTTTCTTTTTTTTGTTTTGTCATTGTTTAAAAAATAATGTTGTTATGAATGATTGATGTATTCAAGGCTCCAATTACTTTGCATCGCATATTTCACTTTGAAATATTTTGAGGGGAAATATTGCATAGATTGTGTGTTTGTCATATAAAAAACAGATAGGGCATAAAACTAACAAAAAATAAATAAAAACTTATAATCGACAGATTGATTTAAAGTTGATCTAGAGACTTAAGTCTTAAAATGTAAGGGGAAAAAAAGACTTAGTTAGACTTTTACAAGTGGGGCCCTGTTGGGGATCCAATAATTGTATTGGGATTTTTTTTAAACTGTTACTTCTCAATAAATAGTGAATTAAAATGAATGATGTTATGAATTACAGATCAATTTAAGGCCCCAATTACTTCATATCAAATATTGAACTTTGACTTTTTTTTTAGGGAGAATAATGCATATTTTGTGCTTTGCCATAAAAAACAGGGTTGTCTTTGACAAAAAGCGCATAAAACATAAAACAAAAACAATAAAAACTTTAAATCAACAGATACACCTGAAGTTGTTCTCGAAATTTCTTGTAAGCGTTGAGCAAAAAAAAATTAAAATTATATATATATATATATATATATATATATATATATATATATATATATATATATATATATATATATATATATATATATATATATATATATAATTTTTTATTTATTTTTTATTTTTATGACTTGGACCCTTTTGGATCCCCAGGATCAAACTTGAGGGGAGCCCCAAAGGTTCGAAACATCTATATATTGTATTGGTTTTGATAATGAAAAATGGCCCCCGCATGCTTTACTTTGTCAGTGTGTGGCCCTTAGAGGAAAAAAGTTTGGACACCCCTACACTAAAATATGCCCTGTATAAAACATGATGTGAGGCCATATTCATCTTTTCATCTCACCTCATTTTACCTGCCATTAATATTGTCTTACATTTTGAAGACAATATAATGTATGTAAATACATATTTACTATATATATATATAGTATATATATATATATATATATATATATATATATATATATATATATATATATATATATATATATATATATATATATATATATATATATATATATATATATATATATATATATATTTGGCAAAAATACCCGTCAATTCAGTCAATTTCATGGCTAGCTCACAGCGTGGTCACTCCGTGATCACTTACGACCGACATACGATTCTGGATGTGGAGGGATTGGGCCATTTTGGGCTGAAAGATGCGTGTACGGTGGACCTCCTCGCTAGCTTGGGAATTCTTCGCGAGCTACATCCAGCAGTGGCCTTTGAAGCAGCGGGGTCCACTACCAGCGGGGACCGTCAACGAAAGAGACGTAAGCGGTGTGTTCGGAAGCAGAAGCGGGGATGCCGGGCGGGGCTAACAACAAAGCTAAAGGCTAATACTCAAAGAAGCGCAAATAAGGAGTCCGTTAAGCTAGAACTAGCCAGCGCCAGGCTGGATAATCCCTGCACACATAGCAATTCTCTTAGAATAATATACAACTCACATAATGTTTTTTCTGCTGTGACTGTGTCAGAGGTGGACATGCATTCTACTGAGGTGGCTAACTATGATGCGTTCAGTTTATCGCAGCACCAAGCAAACAATCTGAAAATTCCTGTCATATCAATTCCTAGATATGGTCGAAACTATTTAAAGTACACTACGCATAATAAACGTAACATAATTAATATTGCTACTACGGATAGTTTCAACAAAAACTCCTCAAAACATCCCACTACCTATAATATGGGCTTTTTAAACATAAGATCATTATCTTCCAAAACGTTATTAGTTAATGAGGTCATTAGAGACAACAATCTCGACGTCGTTGGTCTAGCCGAGACCTGGCTCAAACCAGACGAGTTTTTTGCGCTGGGTGAGGCGTCTCCTCCTGGCTATGCGGGAACGCATATTGCCCGTCCCATTAAAAGGGGTGGGGGAGTCGCACTAATATACAACAAAAACTTTAACCTTACCTCGAACCCAAATAATAAATATAACTCGTTTGAGATGCTTACTATGAGGTTTGTCACACCGCTGCCTCTCCACCTGGCTGTTATCTACCGCCCCCCAGGGCCCTATTCAGACTTTATCAGTGAATTCTCAGAGTTCGTTGCTGATCTTGTGACGCACGCCGACAATATAATCATAACGGGAGACTTTAACATCCATATGAATACCCCATCGGACCCTCCGTGCGTGGCGCTCCAGACTATAATTGATAGCTGTGGTCTTACACAAATAATAAATGAACCCACGCATCGCAACGGTAATACGATAGATCTAGTGCTTGTCCGGGGTGTCACCACCTCTAAAGTTACGATACTCCCGTACACTAAAGTAATGTCCGATCATTACCTTATAAAATTCGAAGTTCTGACTCATTGTCAACAAACTAATAATAATAATAATAACTACTACAGCAGCCGCAACATTAATGCTGCCACAACGATGACTCTTGCTGACCTACTGCCTTCGGTAATGGCACCATTCCCAAATTATGTGGGCTCTATTGATACCCTCACTAACAACTTTAACGACGCCCTGCGCGACACCATTGATAGTATAGCACTGCTATGTCATGATCCGTGGGCCGGATCATGTTTTTGTGTTTTCTGTTAGTTTTGGACTCCTTTTGTTATTGCTTGTGCACCTGTGAGTTTGTTTCATCACCATGTTTACTTATTATTTTCACCTGCCACTTGTGTTCCCGACGCGCACCTGTTTGCCATCACTGACACTATTTAAACCTGCCTTTTTGTTCACTCGTCCTGTTCTCCCTGTTTGCGGTAAGCATCAGTCACGTTTTTTGTATTTCATGTTCCCGACTCTTGTGCTAGTGTTAGCCTTAGCTTCCCGTGCGTTCGGCACGCTTTTCTTTTGCTTGTTTTTCTGTTTGGCTATGATTTATATTAATTAAACCATCTCTTACCTTCACGTTTTTGTCCGGAGTGTTCGTGTTGCACTGGAGGAACGATCCCGCACAAATATGCGACCCCCACGTGACACGCTAAAGCTAAAAAGCGCCCCTAAAAGGCGTACCCCATGGTTTACAGAAGAAACTAAAGCCCATAAATTATCATGTAGAAAGCTGGAACGCAAATGGCGCGCGACTAAACTTGAGGTTTTCCATCAAGCATGGAGTGATAGTTTAATAACTTATAAACACATGCTTACCTCAGCTAAAGCTAAATATTACTCAAATCTCATCCACCTCAACAAAAATGATCCTAAATTTTTGTTTAGTACAGTAGCATCGCTAACCCAACAAGGGACTCCTCCCAGTAGCTCCACCCACTCGGCAGATGACTTCATGAATTTCTTTAATAAGAAAATTGAACTCATTAGAAAAGAGATTAAAGACAACGCATCCCAGCCACAACTGGGTTCTATTAACACAGTTACGACTGTATATACGACGGACACTGCCCTCCAAAATAGTTTCTCTCTCTTTGATGAAATAACATTGGAGGAATTGTTAAAATGTGTAAATGGGACAAAACAAACAACATGTTTACTTGACCCAATTCCTGGGAAACTTATCAAGGAGCTTTTTGTATTATTAGGTCCATCAGTGTTAAATATTATAAACTTATCACTTTCCTCTGGCACTGTTCCACTAGCATTCAAAAAAGCGGTTATTCATCCTCTACTCAAAAGACCTAACCTCGATCCTGATCTCTTGGTAAACTACCGGCCGGTGTCCCACCTTCCGTTTATCTCGAAAATCCTCTAAAAAATTGTTGCACAGCAGCTAAATGAACACTTAGCGTTTAACAATCTCTGTGAACCTTTTCAATCCGGTTTCAGGGCAAATCACTCTACGGAGACAGCCCTCGCAAAAATGACTAATGATCTATTGTTAACGATAGATTCTGATGCGTCATCTATGTTGCTGCTTCTTGATCTTAGCGCCGCTTTCGATACTGTTGATCATAATATTTTATTAGAGCGTATCAAAACACGTATTGGGATGTCAGACTTAGCCTTGTCTTGGTTTAACTCTTATCTTACTGACAGGATGCAGTGTGTCTCCCATAACAATGTGACCTCGGACTATGTTAAGGTAACGTGCGGAGTTCCCCAGGGTTCGGTTCTTGGCCCTGCACTCTTTAGTATTTACATGCTGCCGCTAGGTGACATCATACGCAAATACGGTGTTAGCTTTCACTGTTATGCTGATGACACCCAACTCTACATGCATGCCCCTAAAGCTGATCAACTCGCCGGATTGTAGTCAGCTGGAGGCGTGTCTTAATGAAATTAAACAATGGATGTCCACTAACTTTTTGCAACTCAACGCTAAGAAAACGGAAATGCTGATTATCGGTCCTGCTCAACACCGACATCTATTTAATAATACCACCTTAACATTTGACAACCAAACAATTACACAAGGCGACTCGGTAAAGAATCTGGGTATTATTTTCGACCCAACTCTGTCGTTTGAGTCACACATTAAAAGTGTTACTAAAACGGCCTTCTTTCATCTCCGTAATATCGCTAAAATTCGTTCCATTTTGTCCACAAGCGACGCTGAGATCATTATTCATGCGTTCGTTACATCTCGTCTCGATTACTGTAACGTATTATTTTCGGGTCTCCCTATGTCTAGCATTAAAAGATTACAGTTGGTACAAAATGCGGCTGCTAGACTTTTGACAAAAACAAGAAAGTTTGATCATATTACGCCTATACTGGCTCACTTGCACTGGCTTCCTGTGCACCTAAGATGTGACTTTAAAGTTTTACTACTTACGTATAAAATACTACACGGTTTAGCTCCTGCCTATCTTGCCGATTGTATTGTAACATATGTCCCGGCAAGAAATCTGCGTTCAAAGAACTCCGGCTTATTAGTGATTCCCAGAGCCCAAAAAAAGTCTGCGGGCTATAGAGCATTTTCTATTTGGGCTCCAGTACTCTGGAATGTCCTCCCGGTAACAGTTAGAGATGCTACCTCAGTAGAAGCATTTAAGTCCCATCTTAAAACTCATTTGTATACTCTAGCCTTTAAATAGACTCCCTTTTTAGACCAGTTGATCTGCCGTTTCTTTTCTTTTCTTTTCTTTTCTCCCCTGCTCCCCTCTCCCTTATGGAGGGGGAGTTGCACAGGTCCGGTGGCCACGGATGAAGTGCTGGTTGTCCAGAGTCGGGACCCGGGGTGGACCGCTAGCCTGTGCATCGGTTGGGGACATCTCTACGCTGCTGACCCGTCTCCGCTCGGGATGGTTTCCTGCTGGCCCCACTATGGACTGGACATTCGCTGATGTGTTGGATCCACTGTGGAGTGAACTTTCACAATATTATGTCAGACCCACTCGACATCCATTGCTTTCGGTCTCCCCTAGAGGGGGGGGGTTTACCCACATATGCGGTCCTCTCCAAGGTTTCTCATAGTCATTCACATCGACGTCCCACTGGGGTGAGTTTTTCCTTGCCCGTATGTGGGCTCTGTACCGAGGATGTTGTGGCTTGTGCAGCCCTTTGAGACACTTGTGATTTAGGGCTATATAAATAAACATTGATTGAATTATATATATATATATATATATATATATATATATATATATATATATATATATATATATATATATATATATATATGCTTAAAACAGTGGATGTTTCCGCACAATTCTACATTTATATGTACAGTATATACTGTATACGTATATATATATATACATATATATGTGTATATATATATATATATATATATATATATATATATATATATATATATATATATATATATATATATATATATATATATATATATGTATGTATGTATATATATATATATATATATATATATATATATATATATATATATATATATATATATATATATATATATATGTATATATATATATATATATATATATATATATATATATATATATATATATATATATATATATATATATATATATATACCGATAATTTCCGATATCGCATTTTAAAGCATTTATCGGCCGATATTATCGGACATCTCTAATGGATATACATATATATACATATACAGTACATGTATACATGTATTTATATATACATATATATGTATATATATATATATATATATACATATGTATTGTTGTACGGAGCGGTACATATCCGGTAAAACACGGATATAAACCCAGTCAGCAGCCCCTCCCCTCTCCCCTCTCCCCTCTCCCCTCTCCCCTCTCCCCTCTCCCACACACATCACAGGAGTTGACGACTGCAGCATGAGAGGTTTACTGGCGACGCTTAATGACCTCGCCGAGAAAAAACGTAAAGACTCCGCCGAGAAAAAATAAAAATACAACAAAAACCACCCCGGGGCGAAAGCTCACGTTGTGGTCAGGGACAACGCACGACGGTGGAGTTTGGTGTGGATAGTCTGCCCTGCATGGCGCACACTTTGCAGCTTGCAGTGAACGGAGATGCCCTGTCTCAACGCAGCATTTCAGAAGCTCTGGCTGGTAGGCCACTTAAAGCACTCACCACTAGCTTGCAGCACATTTGTGTTACTCATACAAATATGTTAGAGCAGGGCAGATTGGGCCCAGTTTATAATTGCCTGTTATACAGTATGCCAGGCAGCCTTGCACTAAATGAGGACTATGTTATTGTTTACTTTATTACTCTAGTATACTCTGGACTGAAGCTGTGTGCCTTCATTATTTTTGTAGCTGTTGTTTGAGGCATGTTTAAAAAAAATAATAATAATGCACTTTCTTAGACTTACACTTAGACTTTGTGAAAGTCAAAGTATAGTATTTCCCATAGTTGTAGTGGGCATCAGGATTATCTCAGGGAGAGCATATCCCAAATTCCAAGCTGCTGTTTTGAGGCATGTTAAAAAAAATAATGCACTTTGTGACTTCAATAATAAATATGGCAGTGCCATTTTGGCACTTTTTTCCATAATTTGAGTTGAAGTTGTTCTCTTATTTTGTAATACCTTGTTACATTGTTTAATGCATCCAGCAGGGCATCACAAAAAAATTAGGCATAATAATGTGTTAATTCCACAACCGTATATATCGGTATCGGTTGATATCGGAATTGGTGATTAAAAGTTGGACAATATCGGAATATCGGATATCGGATATGTACGCGTTGTTACATATTACAAGAGGGTTCACTCTTTTGCATCGGTTTAAATTTGTACTGCAAATAAACAGTAATAACGGTAACCGCAGTAAAAATCTTGACTGTCATTATTACCGTATTAAATTAAAATGGTCGAAAAACCGTGATTGACAACCACACTTTTAACAAATTAAAAGATAGCTTAAATGCTAACATGAAAACAAGCGGCAATAAATATTAAGAAACGTCATTTCCAATCTAACACATTACTGTTTAAACAACTGCGCTACAGTTCTCACATTAAACATCAAAGTTGTGCTGTTTTTGCACAAAGTTATCGATAAAAACTTTATAGCGTCGAGTTGAAACAGACGAACACGTGACAACTGAACTCGCGTGTCGTCACATAAACCGCGAGTGAAATAACTGATCACGCAATTTAGTTTAAAAAATAAAAAACATTGTAAAACGTCTACTAATTAAAATGGAAGAAGATGAACATATTTCAACACATAAATACCAGAGGTGTGGACTCGAGTCACATGACTTGTACTCGAGTCAGACCCGAGTCATGAATTTAATGACTTTAGACTCGACTTGACAAAATGTAAAGAGACTTGCGACTCGACCTAGACTTTAACATCAATGACTTGTGACTTCACTTGGACTTGAGCCTTTTGACTTGACATGACTTGCTACTTTCCCCAAAACCCAACGATTAAAAAGTTATTCGGGAGCGCTCCATATCTTCCAAAGTGTACGTGTGTGTGTCTGTCAAGGAGTGTGCGCTCTGTCAGCGTGTGTGTCTGTCAGTACAATAGTCAATCAAATTAGATCCATGTTGTTTTAGTCCCACGGCATTCATCCAATCAAATTGCAGAACAACCAACAAAGAATAGCTCTCAAACAACGCGCCAGTGAGGAAAAATGACGCCAAAGATAGTTTCGTTCGGGTATTAAAACTACGACTTGGTCAACAAAAAACGAATTGCAACAACTTCCAACTTCGTTCGACATTTGAAGTTGCAAACAGAACGGTAAGTTTTGAATGTAAGCTAACGTTTATTGGCTAAGTAACGTAACTTTTATTTGCTGTGTAGTTAAATCAGTGAGGCTGTAAACTCACTGCTAACGTTATAACCATAGACATCTTATAAGTAGACGCAGCATCGACCGCTACTGCCTACTGGCGCTGACGAGAAGTTGGGGCGCCCTCTTGGAGTGGTGGTCCGCTCCACTCAGTGCAATTCCTTTGGCAGGAGCAATGAACTGTCAGCGCATTTAATTCATCTTACCTCACTGAATATCACTGAATATCACCACTTCAAGATGGCGGCCAAATTGCTCGCGTCACAGCAGCCAATGATGCGTCTACTTATAAGATGTCTATGGTTATAACGTCATTGCAAACACGGCAATCTGTTGCGTCCACTGCAGTTCGCTACCTTATTCATACTTTTTGTAGTCAATGTATCACACACAGTAACGTAACGTTAGACGGCGGTCAGCAGCACCGCATATTTTAGCCACCTACAAAAAGACAAACATAGTGAAATAAAGGTCAGTTAAAATTTATACTATATTAAGAATAAGTGTACATATTGCGGGGCCCTGACATGTAAAAAGTACAACTCTGTTAATTGTTATGTTCATGTATTTGTTATGTTTTTCATGTGTACGCACACATAAACACACATACAGTATGAGATGAGATCAATGAGATAAGGTAAGAACAGGATAGAAACTGCTGTGGAACTAGTTACAATGCAGTATGCCATGGAAATACAATGTTAACACTTTTGTGCAAATAAGTACAGTTGCACTTGTTTTTTCAAATGTGTTTGTTCTGTAAAGGAATGAGTTAAATGTTTAAAATGACTGGTTAATAGTGCTATTATGAAGTGCAATGTCCAACTCTCTCGTTTGAGTCACACATTAAGAGTGTTACTAAAACGGCCTTCTTTCATCTCCGTAATATCGCAAAAATGCGTTCCATTTTGTCCACTAGCGACGCTGAGATCATTATTCATGCGTTCGTTACGTCTCGTCTCGATTACTTACTTATTATTTTCGGGTCTCCCTATGTCTAGCATTAAAAGATTACAGATGGTACAAAATGCGGCTGCTAGACTTTTGACAAAAACAAGAAAGTTTGATCATATTACGCCTATACTGACTCACCTGCACTGGCTTCCTGTGCACTTAAGATGTGACTTTAAAGTTTTACTACTTACGTATAAAATACTACACGGTCTAGCTCCAGCCTATCTTGCCGATTGTATTGTACCATATGTCCCGGCAAGAAATCTGCATTCAAAGAACTCCGGCTTATTAGTGATTCCCAGAGCCCAAAAAAAGTCTGCGGGCTATAGAGCGTTTTCTATTCGGGCTCCAGTACTCTGGAATGCCCTCCCGGTAACAGTTAGAGATGCTACCTCAGTAGAAGCATTTAAGTCCCATCTTAAAACTCATTTGTATACTCTTGCCTTTAAATAAACCCCCTTTTTAGACCAGTTAATCTGCCGTTTCTTTTCTTCTCTCCTCTGCTCCCCTCTCCCTTGGGGAGGGGGAGTTGCACAGGTCCGGTGGCCATGGCTGAAGTGCTGGCTGTCCAGAGTCGGGACCCCGGGTGGACCGCTAGCCTGTGCATCGGTTGGGGACATCTCTGCGCTGCTGACCCGTCTCCGCTCGGGACGGTTTCCTGCTGGCCCCACTATGGACTGGACTCTCGCTGATGTGTTGGATCCACTGTGGACTGGACTTTCACAATATTATGTCAGACCCACTCGACATCCATTGCTTTCGGTCTCCCCTAGAGGGGGGGGTTTTACCCACATATGCGGTCCTCTCCAAGGTTTCTCATAGTCATTCACATCGACGTCCCACTGGGGTGAGTTTTTCCTTGCCCGTATGTGGGCTCTGTACCGAGGATGTTGTGGCTTGTGCAGCCCTTTGAGACACTTGTGATTTAGGGCTATATAAATAAACATTGATTGATTGATTGATTGATTGATTGATTGATTGATTGATTGATTGAATGTCAGCACAATTTTTTTTCCTGCAATTTCAAATGCACTTGTTTTAAAAAATAAAAACAGCGTTTTAAAAGCATACACAATCTGTGTAAATAAATTAGTCTGTGGTTAAAATGACTTGAAAGGACTCGAAACTCAAAATGCAGGACTTGGGACTTGACTTGAGACTTTCCAGTCTTGACTTTGGACTTGACTCGGGACTTGCCTGTCTTGACTCGGGACTTGACTCGAGACTTGAGGGCAAAGACTTGAGACTTACTTGTGACTTTAAAACTATGACTTGGGCCCAAGTCAAAGGTCACAGAGCCTTGGTCAGCCCGTCAGCAGCGTCACTTGTCGAACCATCTCTGAGTTCACTACGGACATTCAGCAAGTGGCCGGTAAGGCCAACCCTGTGGCTGACTGTCTCTCACGCATCCTTGTGTGTCCCGTGCAGCTCGGTTTAGATTTTTCGGGAATGGCCGCTGACCAGCCCGACGACCCCAACATCTGCGCACTCAAAACTGAGGGTACAGCGCTAGTGCTAGAGGAGGTGGTGGTTCAGCGATGATTCCACTGGCCGCCCTCGGCCAGTTGTCCCGGTAGACTGTCGCACCCTGGCGTTCGGGCTTCCGTCAAGTTGGTTGGTGCCAAGTTTGTTTGGCCTGGCCTTAGGAAGGATGTTAGGCAGTGGGCAGCCGCATGCGTGGCATGTCAGCGCGCCAAGGTCCACCAGCACACTAAGGCGGCCCTCGAACCATTTCCGATTCCAGTCAGGCGGTTTGACCACGTGCACGTAGACTTAGTTAGCCCCCTCCCTCCGTCGCAGGGTTATACGCACTTGCTGACGATGGTAGATCGTACCACCAGATGGCCAGAAGCGGTTCCTCGTTCCTCCACTGCTTCTGTAGACGTTGCCTGTGCGTTTCTGTCAGCCTGGGTTGCGTGTTTTGGCACGTCGTCCGATATCACCTCGGACAGGGGATCCCAGTTTGTGTCGGAGCTTTGGTCAGCGTTGGCGCAGTCCTTGGGTGTGCAGGTGCACCGTACTACAGCCTACCAACCCCAAGCTTATGTAAACGCTTTCACCGGTCGCTTAAGGCGGCTTTAGCGATCGTGGATAGCAATTGGGTTGACCGTTTGCCTTGGGTTATGCTCGGGTTGCGCTCAGCCCCTAAAGAGGATCTCGCAGCGGCCCCCGCTGAATTGGTGTCCGGTCAGCCACTCCGCGTTCCGGGGGAATTTTTACCTGAGGGTTGTACCCCGCGACCTTTTCCCTTTTTGTGGAGTGGGTCCTTGGCTACCGGCCCGGTCCACCACTGTTTCCCTAAGTCGTTTGTGCCATCGGAGCTTAAATCTGCCCGCTTTGTCTTTGTACGTCACAACGCCCACCGTTCGCCCCTCAAACCCCCTTACGATGGCCCATTAAGGGTGCTGGAACCCGGTCCTATAAACTATGTGCTGGATATGGGCGGGCGCAGGGAATGCGTTTCACTGGACAGGCTTAAACCGGCGCATTGTGTTGCAGGTGATGAAATACTGCCGGGCCAAGTCCCCCGCCGAGGTCGCCCTCCAAAATCTGTTAGGGTTGAATGTCCTTCGCCTCCACCAGGCCCTGATATCTGTTCTGCCCCACAAGGTACACCCGCTCCTCCGCAGGATGTACACTGTAGCCGGGTAGATGGGCTGTGTGGCGGGCACTAGGACCATGCTCACACTCAGCAGAATGGGCGTGGTTTAATATGCCCTCTTGGGCACACTGTTAAGGTGCATATTGTGTTTTGATTATTCATTCTCATGTTGGCAGTCTTACAATAAAGACCTGAGAGAAACAACGCTGTGTTTCTTGCATTTGCCACAAGGCACTTTTTTCTTGAAGGGAATTTTATTAAGGATTAATCTTATTAACATTATTTACAATCACACATCTTATGTACATAAAAATATTTGAGCATGCTGTATAGAACTCCTATGACCATACACGGCAATTCTTGTAAAAAGAAATGTCACTCATATCTTGCTTTTGAGTATATTTGAATGGAATAACAATAATTTTGATCAGTAGTTGGGAAGGAGTAAAGGACAAACCAGCATTAAAATGTATAATTTTTAACCAACTATTGGGTCAAGGAGCGCTAAATTGCGCAACCCAATAGTTGAGTTTGGAATAACCCAACATTGTAGTGAGCATAACTCAGCGTTTGTGTTAAATAAATTCAACCCAATAGTTGGGTTATGAATCAACCAACATTTAGTTAGCATTACTCAACGTGTGGGTTAAATAATTTAACCTAATAGTTTGGTTGGGAAAACCCCAACAATAAGTTATCATAACTCAACTTTTTGGTTAAATAATTCAACGCCAAAGTTGGGTTGAAAAAATGTATCCAAAATGTTGAGTTAAAATAACTCAAATAAGGGGTTCGTCCTTTTCTGAAAAATTAGTTGGGTTAAAATTGGGTTATTTTTTAACCTAACATTTTTTAGTGTGTGTATATGAGTACTTTTTATACATATTACCGCAATAATCATGACATATAGGGCTGTAAATCTTTGGGCACCACACGATTCGATTTGATTCGGTCCTTGGGGGTAACGATTCGATTCAGAATCAATTCTTGATTCAAAACGATTCTCGATTCAAAATCAATACCTTTTTTATTTACATTGGGTGCCAGTTCTATGATTAACTACATTCCTCCATAAAACAGACAATGTCTGTATTACTTACTTATCTGTAACAGCAAATATGGGCATCTACATCAACATTATGATGTGCCTGACTGGTAAGGACAGATTACAAATAAATAAATAAATAAATAAATAGTTTTTTTTAAATCGCTTTTTTATTTTTTTAATTGATAAAAAAGTGTTGCAAATAAGGATCACTATTCATTCTAAAAATCTGTTTTTTTTGACAGCCCTAATGATAACCCTGATTATTTTGGTCACAATACCTTTTATTTAGCCATTTTATTTATATTTTTGTTTGTGTATATTTGAGGGTCCCTCAGCCTCTCCTTAACAGACACAGAACCTATTGTATTGCTTTTGGTTGTGATTTTTATTCAAGTGCAAAGTGTTGCTTACAGAGTATATTTTATTTTTGTTTGTTTTATTTATCTCGGATATTTCAAATTTTACATTTCAATACAAGATTTTTTTTTCATTTCAAAGAGTATACTTGCATTGCTATCATGTATTATCATTACATCAGTGGTTAATTTGGTGTAAAATAATAACGGCAATAAGATTGTTTATCGGCAATAATTTGTAGGTCAATATATCGTCCCACAAAGTTTTTTTCATCAGCCGAGGCCTACACAGCCCTCAGTGTGTTGCAGGACATTTATTTACTACACCACTACAACAACAAACATGTTGCATCAATACCTCTCTGACACTGTCCATCAAAAGTGAACATTAATATGGATTTATGCAAATTGGCATGGTTTCAGACAGAAATGGAAGACGGTAAGCATTATTTATACTCTTAGCGGACTCTCCATTAGGTGCACCTGCACACCCAAATGAGTTTGAAGACAATAATATGCATTTTTAATTGACACCATACTGTTCATGTTGATCAAACATAATAGCATTAGCATCCTTCCAAAGTGTTCTACAAGGGAATGATCAGACAAACCATGAATGTTCAATTAATGAATGTTAATTATGTTTTGGTAATCAGATCGGAGTAGGCGGGAGAGCATGAAACAAGAAGAAATAATAGGCTCCAGGCATCGGCACAAAGTGCCCACTAGGGAATGGAACGACATGAACATTTCCAAAATGATCGTGATTATTGCGACCAAAATGATCATTGTTGAATGGGCTCAAAAAGTACTTTTATACACACCGAAACATTTTATTCTAAAAAACAACAAATAACTACAAACACAACGCACTTTCTTGGCAGAAGAATCAGAGAGGCTTTCTCTTTTTAAATGCATTCTAAATCATAAATAAACACTAGTAAGACGTGGCTAACAAGGCAGCTAAAAGGAGTCATCTATTCCGCCTATGAAGCCTTCTAAAAAAAAAACCTCCAAAACCTGCCAAAAATCTGCCATTTGCATCCTGTTAACTGAAAATTAACCTAGTATAAGCAATATTGTTATTATAAGCGCCAACACAGTAGAAATATTTTTAGCAACAGCTGCAGCACGGTGCCTTGATCACGGGTGTTATGCACTTCTTGACATACTGAGACAGTGAGCTGCTGTGTCGCCTCTGAGTTGGTGAAAGTAAACCCTAGATTATAAATCATGTCTCTCACTCGGATAGTAGAAGTTTTGGGCCATAAACCGAGAAGTTTGTCAGCTTTGACATTCAATTTGAACTTAGAACCAAAGACATTGCTAGGAAGATGCAACAAGATGCTCGTTTGCTCCCAGCTTTTTTTAACCCGAGGAGTGAGGATAATGATGACAAATCCGGGAACACAAGTCTTGTGCTGAAAGATATAAACATCCCATCGGTCAGCATCCCAGTGAGAGCAGACACTGTACAGTAAGTGATTGTTTTATTATGTTTGTGATTTGTATTTCTTGTTTAGCACTTAGCAATGCCGCTGCATGATACTTAGTGTTTTGATCTGCTTAGCACTCGGCTTCTAAAACTTGTAGATCATCCTCCGTATATCCATCCATCCATTTTCTACCGCTTGTCCCTTTCAGGGTCGCGGGGGGTGCTGGAGCGTATCTCAGCTGCATTCGGGCAGTCGGCGGGGTACACCCTGGACAAGTCCCCACCTCATCGCAGGGCCAACACAGATAGACAGACAACATTCACACTCACATTCAAACACTAGAGCCAATTTAGTGTTGTCAATCAACCTATCCCCGGGTGCACATTTTTGGAGGTGGGAGGAAGCCGTAGTACCCGGAGGGAACCTACGCAGTCACGGGGAGAACATGCAAACTCCACACAAAAAGATCCCGAGCCCGGGATTGAACTAAGGACCTTCGTATTGTGAGGCACATGCACTAACCCCTTAACCACCGTGCTGCCTATTCTCCGTATAGTCAGCCTAAAAATATACGATTCTGGAACATAATTTGTCCCAAAGTAGTCGTCATTGGCTCTCATGAAATCTACCACGGTTAGTAGTAGTTGTTGTTGACACTTCTGTGAAATTAATTCTTAAAATGAGCAAAATACAGCAGACATTACATTATTATGAGTGTGCCTGTTACTACATTACATATATACTTCCAGTGTGTATATAAAACATTATTGGAGGTTTTAAGAGCACTTTATAAGCAGAGGTGGGTAGTAACGCGCTACATTTACGCCGTTACATCTACTTGAGTAACTTTTTGGGATAAATTGTACTTCTAAGAGTAGTTTTAATGCAACATACTTTTACTTTTACTTGAGTATATCTATAGAGAAGAAACACTACTTTTACTCCGCTCCATTTATCAACATTCAGCTCGCTACTCGCTACTGATTTTTATCGATCTGTTAATGCACGCTTTGTTTGTTTTGGTTTGTCAGACAAACCTTCAAAGTAGGATCTATCGCATGCCTCCGTTTCACCAATCAAATGCAGTCACTGGTGACGTTTGACTCCGTTTCACCAATCAAACAGAGCCAGGCGGTCACATGATTAACAATCTTAAGCTTGCATGAACTCAACGTCAAATTTGAGAAAGCACATCGCAGTAAGTAACGTTAGTAGATATTTTGGCTGTCACTGTAGGCTGATGTTAGCTTCCCTGCTATGAATCACTGTAAAATGTACATTGTGTGGGGACATTTATTAACGCACTGCAGCCTCATAGACACACACACTCACACGCACAGTCGCACACACACTCACGCATGCATAGAAACACCAATCAGAAGTGCACAGTGTGTTCCCAGGTGCACCGTGCAGCCCACACCTATCAGTTGATGGCTTGCGTAAAGGCTAACTTGTTATTTTCCTTTGTAATCTCTGCCTACTGAGCCTATGGTCCTGTTAAGTTATTGTGGCTCGATTTGCCTTAATTTTTTTATGTTAATGTATTATTATTTAATATATATTATTGTTTTAGTTGCTTAAGAGATATTCCTGGCTCTGAATTTGCTCATTGCTATTTTTATGTTTTTGTGCATTATTTGTTGCCTTCATCATTAAACGAACAGGTTACTAATCAGTTACTCAGTACTTGAGTAGTTTTTTCACAACATACTTTTTACTTTTACTCAAGTAAATATTTGGGTGACTACTCCTTACTTTTACTTGAGTAATAAATCTCTAAAGTAACAGTACTCTTACTTGAGTACAATTTCTGGCTACTCTACCCACCTCTGTTTATAAGCAAAAAAGATCCCATTACCTGCATTGTTAGCTGACTTTTGCTAGCATTTATCTTTGATTTAGAATGCATAAGAAAGAGAAAGACTTATGTGTGCTTGTCTCACATAAGGATTGTAAATAATAAGCTAAATTCCCCCCAAAACAGTGCAGTTCTCCTATGATATGCGGTGATGCATCATGTAGTAGCACTACCAGCTCTCAGTCCATTTATTTGGCATTTTAATGAAGCAATGACATGCAAACCCCACTAATAATATTGTGGTTGTTGTAGCTTTCAGCATTGCATATATATATATATATATATATATATATATATATATATATATATATATATATATATATATATATATATATATATATATATATATATATATATATATATAAGAGCAACTTGAGGGTTCCAGGTTTGATCCTCGCTTCCGCCATGCGAGTCACTGCCATTGTGTCCTTGAGCAAGAAATGTTATCCACCTGCTCCCAGTGTCTCCCACACTGGTTTAAATGTAACTTAGACAATAGGTTTCACTATGTAAAGCGCATTGAGTCACAAGAGAAAAGCACTAAATAAATATAATTCACTTCGCCAAATATAATTGTATATTATGTATATATCAGTGGCGTGCGGTGAGGTTCATGACTGGTGAGGCACTGCATCATCACAGTCAGATTTACAAACATATGAACCCTAAATAGTATCTTATTCACCATGTGAATGGCAGCAGTTAACGGGTTATGTTTAAAAGCTCATACAAGCATTCTTTACACATAGGAAATAAAAAAACGCTGCACTTATTATTGCTAACTTTTTATTTTTATTTATTTTTTTCTTCTGCGGCAAGGAATGATCTCTGGGATCACTACCGCCCTCTACCACCAGGAGGCCGGATTACTGCGAGCCTCAGACAGTACGTCTTTGGCAGCAGTTTTATGAATGCTCAGCTGAAAAAATATGTTACACACATACAGTTGTTGACAAAATACACTGTACATTATATACCTCAGCTAACTAAACTATGGAAATGTATAATATAATTCATATAGCAATACAGTCTCACTGCACAGCAGGCCAGCAGTTAGCCGAGTCATTGTGCACAATCCATGTTGAGGCACAAATCAGTGATGTGCCTCAACTGGCTGCTGATCACCGCACCGTCTCTTCTCAGTATTTGAACGGCAAATGTGAAAATAAAAATAATCTAAAACTGGTGAAGTTACATGGAAAATAACTTTAGTATAATCACTGGATACATATAACAATTTAATTTTTTTTTTTTTCTTTTTACATTTTTTTTCTTTCCATGATGGCAGGTGAGGCCCCTGGTATATATATATATATATATATATATGTCAATGATTGTATATATTTACTGTATATATATAATATTGTGTCAATGACTGTACAGTATATGTAATATTATGTCATTGAGTGCACATCTAATGTCACTGAGTGTATATATACTATATATCTAATATTATGTCACTGAGTGTATATATACTATATATCTAATATGTCACTGGGTGTATATATACTATATATCTAATATTATGTCACTGAGTGTATTCATGCTATATATCTAATGTCACTGGGTGTATATATACTATATATCTAATATGTCACTGAGTGTATATATACTATATATCTAATATTATGTCACTGAGTGTGTATATACTATATATCTAATATTATGCCACAGAGTGAGTGTATATATGCTATATATCTAATATGTCACTGAGTGTATATATACTATATATCTAATATTATGTCACTGAGTGTATATATGCTATATATCTAATATGTCACTGAGTGTATATTAACTATATATCTAATATTATGTCACTGAGTGTATATATACTATATATCTCATATGTCGCTGAGTGTATATATACTATATATCTAATATTATGTCACTGAGTGTATATATACTATATATCTAATATTATGTCACTGAGTGTGTATATACTATATATGTAATATTATGCCACTGAGTGAGTGTATATATGCTATATATCTAATATGTCACTGAGTGTATATATACTATATATCTAATATTATGTCACTGAGTGTATATGCTATATATCTAATATGTCACTGAGTGTATATTTACTATATATCTAATATGATGTCACTGAGTGTATATATGCTATATATCTCATATGTCGCTGAGTGTATATATACTATATATCTAATATTATGTCACTGAGTGTAAATAAACTATTTATCTAATATGTCACTGAGTGTATATATACTATATATCTGTCACTGGGTGTATATATACTATATCTCTAATATTATGTCACTGAGTGTATATATACTATATTAGGGATGTCCCGATCCGATATTTGATCGGATCGGCCGCCGATATTTGCCAAAAAATGCGTATCGGCAAGGCATGGGAAAATGCTGATCCAGATCCAGTTTTTTTTAAATTCCGGTCCGTGTTTTCCAACGCACAGATTTAAATAATACATTCTACTTTTCTGCTGCTCCCTAATTTCCGTTCCGCATTTTTCAGCACACCTTCAACACATCCACAGGTCTGTGTCCTAACTGTTAAGACGGCCATGTGAATTAAAAGTTACCGGTAAAAATATCAGCTGTCTCTGTGCGACATAGAAAATGACTATATCGTGATATTCGAGTATACGTTCTCACGCAGTTGCTTTTAGCTGCTGGCATTACACAACAGGCTCTTCCCACTCCTTCTTGTGTCTGCTTCTCACAGACAGCAAGCGCACCTTCTTACACACGTCACATACTGGCACGTCATACGTCACATACATATACGCCCTCTCCCAGCAGAGAGGTAGCAGTAGCTGTGTGAGCAGTAATAATGAAGGAAGAATTAATTAATTCCCAAGAAAAACAGCAGGGGGTCCATTGTCTGGCGGTGGTTTGGCTTCAAGTGGGAATATGTCGAACAGACAACCGTAATTTGTCAAGTGTGGGGCAAAAGCGTTGCTATAAAAAGTAGCATTAAAGA
>NC_084736.1:86243613-86328613 GCF_033978785.1 Entelurus aequoreus
TGACGAACAAGCGGTTCTCCAGAAGTCTCTGGAGCACGAGTCGAACATGATGCTGGTGTTCAGCCATATTACGGGAAAAAATCAAAATGTCATCAAGGTAAACAACTACGAAAAGATCCAGCATGTCACGCAAAATGTCATTCACGAGGGCCTGAAAAACGGCTGGGGCATTTGTGAGTCCAAAGGGCATGACTCGGTATTCAAAGTGCCCTAAGTGTGTGTTGAACGCCGTCTTCCACTCGTCTCCTTCCTTAATCCGCACAAGGTGGTAGGCGTTGCGGAGATCCAATTTACTGAAGATAGTTGCTGGGGCCAACGGCTCAAAAGATGAGTTAAGCAGCGGTAGGGGGTACTTGTTCTTTATAGTAATGTTGTTGAGGTGACGGTAGTCGATGCAGGGCCTGAGTGAACCGTCCTTGGTTACGAAGAAGAATCCCGCTGCCAGTGGAGACTTAGATGGTGTGATGATCCCTGAAGCCAGGCCCTCCGTGATGTAGGTCTTCATAGCCTCCTTCTCTGGGATTGACAGGTTATAAAGACGGCTGGAAGGTAATTTAGCCTCTGGGAGAAGCTCAATGGCACAGTCGTAAGGTCTGTGTGGGGGTAGACCCTGTGCTTGCTCCTTACTGAAGACCTCCGCTAGGTCATGGTAGCAGGTTGGTACTAGTGACAGGTCCGTCTGAGGGGCACTGGTACTGGGGCGGTGGACCGGAGGGGAAGCTGACCTGAGACAATTAGCGTGGCAGGTTGTGCTCCAAGCCAAGATCCTGCCAGAGGTCCAAGAGACGTGGGGGTCATGTTGACGGAGCCAAGACCTACCCAGGACCAACGGGGCAACAGGTGCTTCCAGAATCCAAAGACTGATGGTCTCGACGTGATTTCCCGAAATGGTCAAGGAAATGGGTTCAGTGCGAAACCTGATGGGTCCCAAAGGTCGCCCATCCAGGGCTTGGGCAGGAAGAGTCTTGTCCAAGTGGACCAGGGGAATGCCCATCTGTCGGGCGAACTCATAGTCCATGAGACTCTCGTCGGCTCCTGAGTCCAAATATGCCTCTACTTGAATAGATCTAGAGCCCCAAGCTAGGGTAGCGGGTAACACGAAGTTGGGGTTATCTTTCTCGTGTGGGAAAGACGTATGGCTCACCAGGATCCCCTCAGCTGGTGAGCCTGGTCTTTTGGTTTCGCCGGACAACAGCGGAGGATATGTCCGGCTAGACCACAGTAAAGACAGAGACGCTGTCGGTGCCTTCTCTCTCTCTCCTCAACGGTCAGCCGGGTCCCTTCCAACTGCATGGGTTCAGGAGCAGTCAACACGGTGGGTGTAGACTGAAGTGGCACGGCAGGGGCCTCAAAGGTGGGTAGGAGTTGAGAACTGGGACTGTTCCTCGCGACTCCCTGAGCTCGCTCAGCAGCACGTTCAGTCAGTCTCTGGTCGAACATGAGTGCTAGTTTGATGAGGTCCCTGCAGAATGTGGTCTGTCCCTCAATAGGCCGTCCTTAATTTCCTCGGAGAGGCCCCGACGGAACGCGCTCTGGAGCGCCCTGTCGTCCCAGCCGCTGTCAGCTGCCAGGGTCCGGAATTCCAGGGTGTAGGCTGCCACAGAACGAAGTCCCTGCTGGATGGAGTGAAGGCGTCCAGCGGCGTTCTCCCCCCCCATCCTTGGGGTGGTCGAATACGGCCCGGAATTCAGCACGGAAGGCAGCGTAGTCAGAGCTCAATCCCATGGTCCTGTCCACGGCAGCCGTAGCTCACTTGAGGGCAGGTCCAGTGAGCAGGCCAAAAATGAAAGCGATCTTAGCCCCATCAGAGGAATAGCGTGAGGGCTGGTGTTGAAAAATCAGATCGCACTGAACAAGAAATCCCCTGCACAGCATAAAATCCCCCTCGAAAGGTCTAGGACTGGCAATTTTGGGCTCCCGTTCCAGACTGCAGGGTTCCGGTCTTCGGGCTGGAGAAATAAGCTGCGGGGCTGCTGCAGCTGGGGTCACTCTAGGCACTAGGCAGTCCAGCCTAGAGTATAGTCCGGAGAAAGCTCTCTCCAAATTGTCCTCAAGAGCGAAAAAACGCTCTTGGTGCTCATTGACAACGACACTAAGGATAGACAGGTTGGATGTCCTGGGGAATCGGGACTGGGCCTCGCCGGTGTCGCCCGGTTCCGCCATGTTTTTGGCCAGAACGTACTGTTATGCACCGGGCAAACGGAAGGAGGCGACACCAAGGCAGAACTGCGGTTTACTAGGTTTATTGAAAACCTTGATGAGTGCGTGGGGTGTGTATGCTAACACAAGTGAATGAGTGCAGACGATGTGTAGAATTAACAATGTAAGTTTTACCAGGGGTTGTTGTCGGTGCGTGTTGTGTGAATCTTTCGTCGAATCCAAGGGGCTAGGCGAAGAGGTAGTCAGCAGGGAGGCAAGCAGTCGGGGGCTGGAGAGAGGCAACAATGTCCAAGTCCAAGCAGAGGTCAAGGGTCAAGGGAGGCAAGCAGAGATCCAGGTGGAGGTTGTGAGGCAGGACACAATCACAGGCAGCAGGAAAGACATGTGAAAGATAGGCTACGTTCTGGCGAAGGTCTCTTGGGTTCGCTGGCTTTTATGCTGCTCCCTCTCATCAGGCACAGGTGTGTTGATGCGCAATTGTTTGCAGCCTTGTCGCTGGGTGGGCGTGCTGTGCCCAGTGTGAGCAGGGGCGTGTCTAAGTGGGCTGCCAGCAGAGGTCCCGGCAGCTCCAGCTACCGAGGGAAAGTGGGTTCGAATCCGCGCCGTGACATATATATATATATATATATATATATATATATATATATATATATATATATATATATATATATATATATATATATATATATATATATATATATATATATATATATATATATATATATATATATATATATATATATATATATATATATATATATATATATATATATATATATATATATATATATTTATTAGGGCTGGGAATCTTTGGGTGTCCCACGATTCAATTCAAAATCGATTCTTGGGGTCACGATTCGATTCAAAATCGATTTTTTTTTTCAATTCAACACGATTCTCGATTCAAAAAGGATTTTTTTTTTTTTTTTTTTTTTTTTAATGAAAACAATACACAACAATACCATAATAATGCAATACAATTTCAAAACCAAACCCGACCCAGCAACATTCAGAATAGCAATAAACAGAGCAATTGAGAGCAATTGAGGACACACAAACATGACACGGAACAATCTAAAAGTAGTGAGACAAAAATGTATATTATCAACAACAGTATCAATATTAGTAACAATTTCAACATAGAAGTGATTAAAAATCCCTCATTGATATTATCATTACAAACATTAATTTTTAAAAATTTTTTAAAAAAGAACAATAGTGTCACAGTGGCTTACACTTGCATCGCATCTAATAAACTTGACAACACACTGTGTCCAATATTTTCCACAATGATATAATAAGTCATATTTTGGTTAATTTAATAGTTAAAACAAATTTAAATAATGGATCCCATATTCCAATACATGACTCATTATTATCTAAACTAAATGCAGTTTTTTCTACTGATATCATCTCCATAGCTTGTGTTTACCAGTCAGTATGAGTTGGACTATCAACATATATCCATTTTTTTAATATTACCCTTTTTGTTATTATGCATATTGCAAGAAATGCATTTTTACTCTTTGATGACACGTTACTAAATTGATGGAGATCCCCAAGAATACAAGTTTGCAGTGTCATTGGGATGTTTATATTAAGGAATGTGATTGCTTCTTTTGTTGTTTTCAACCATAACTCTTTTATCCTCTGACATTCCCACAATAAATGAACAAGAGTTCCCTCAGCTGCCCGAAACTTCATACATAACTTGCTATCTACTACACCAATTTTAAACAGCTGAGGAGATGTAAAATACAATCTATTCAATATCTTAAATTGAGTCAGTTTATCATTAATGCTTCTAAAGGGCTTATTGGCATTTTTTCAAATATCATTCCATGATATGTCTCTTTCATCTAAAATGTTTAAGTCCATCATCCATTTCCGAACACATGCATCATTTGTGGAGTTCATTTATTATTCCATAAAATAGTTTAATTAATTTCTTAAACGTATCTTGATTAAAAAGTGCATCTTTTAGTTAATGTCTATTTAAAGACATACAGCGTGTTTTAAAGAGATAAAATTTAAAAAATTATTTCTGGGTACATTATATTGATCAACTAAATCATTGAACGGTTTAAAAGAGTTTTTATTAATAATATGATGAGGTTTAGTAATACCTCTGTCTTTCCATGTTGTCCATTTAACCACATTTTTATTAATTATGATATTAGGATTGTACCAAAACGGTTGATTTACAGATGTCATTGACTTGATTCCTAGTATTTTCTGACACAGTTTTAGAATGTTAAAGGTGGCTTCTATTGGGCTCTGCCTCAATTCATTAGGTATTTTTTAAATATAATATAAACTCCCCACATCAATGTCCAAATCATTAACATAATTTTTTCTATGTTGATACAGTCCTTATCTGCAGAAGAATGAAATAAGTGGCTTGCTTGTTCACAACCGAAGGAGATATAATAATGTAAGAAGTTTGGTAATTGTAGTCCTCCTTTATCTTGTGTACAAGACAACCTTAAGTATGAACAACTGGCCTTCTTTCCACACCATATAAAATGTGATATCATTGTATGTATTTTCTTAAACCAACTTTTATTAATTAGGACAGGCATCATTTTTAGTATATAATTAACTGCTGGCAGTATACTCATTTTTACTATGTTTACCCGACCCCAAAGTGATATTTGGAGACGTGACCAGCGTTCCATTTTGGATTCTATCTTATTTTTTAAATGTTTAAGATTTAGATATCTGCTTGTATAAAGGTTTGGTGTAATGTGTAGTCCTAGATATGATTTCTGCCTCTTTCCATTTAATTTTAGAGTTCTGAACTTGTGATTTCTTGCAGTGTTTATTAAGTGGTAATATTTCACATTTGCCCCAATAGACTTTATACCCTGATAAACAGCCATATTCAGTGATGACATTATTGATATAGTGAAGAGAGGAGTTAACATGTGACAGGTAGAGAATTATGTCGTCACAATACATTGATAGCTTATTATACTGAGAGCCAATTTTTATACCATGAATATTATTTTCACTTCTTATTTTTGCAGCCAAGGGTTCAATAACCAAATTAAATAATAATCCAGATGCAGGACATCCCTGTTTTACTCCTCTTTTTAACGAAAAAGGTTCTGAAATATGATTATTGGTTTTGACTGATGCCATGGGCCTTGTATAAAGCATCTTAATCCATTGTATAAAATTATCTCCAAATCCAAATTTACGTAGTGTGCAAAACATAAATGACCAGTTTATGCGGTCAAATGCCTTCTCCGCATCAACAGTACATACTGCTGTGGGATAAGGGAGACTTCTAGCATAGTAAATAACATTAAACTATTTCCTTGTATTGTCTGAAGATTGTCGAACTTCCATGAAGCCAGTTTGGTCAGTATGAATTAATTTTCCTATTACATTTGATAATCGTGTGGCTAAGATTTTTGCCAAGATTCAAAAGGGTTCTCTATTCATTCAATACATAGGATTTCAGCAGGATCTACCCCAGTCTGCTGACATGCAAGCAGAGTAGTAGATTTTTGTAAAAAGCTTTTATAATTGTAAAGGACAATGTTTTATCAACTGATTGCAGTAATGTAAATTTGTTTTAACTATTAAATGAACCAAAAATATTACTTATTTTATCTATGTGAAAATATTGGACAGTGGGTTGTCAAGCTTATGAGATGCGATGCAAGTGTAA
Source organism: Entelurus aequoreus (assembly GCF_033978785.1). Lineage (NCBI taxonomy): Eukaryota > Metazoa > Chordata > Actinopteri > Syngnathiformes > Syngnathidae > Entelurus > Entelurus aequoreus. Next base: position 86,249,453 of record NC_084736.1, read on the forward strand.
GCCACTGTGACACTATTGTTCTTTATTCTTTTTTTTTTTATAAATGTCTAATGATAATGTCAATGAGGGATTTTTAATCACTGCTATGTTGAAATTGTAACTAATATTGATACTGTTGTTGATAACATTCATTTTTGTTTCACTACTTTTGGTTTGTTCTGTGTCGTGTTTGTGTCTCCTCTCAATTGCTCTGTTTATTGCAGTTCTGAGTGTTGCTGGGTCGGGTTTGATTTTGGAATTGGATTGCATTGTTATGGTATTGCTGACAGTGCCGGCCCAAGCCTCCATGGGGCCCTAAGCAAAATTTGATTTTGGGGCCCTCTATTTCTGCCAATAATATTGATTGTTGATCATTCACACACCTACTATAAACTCATTGCGGCTCTGGCAGTGTTGTTTACATTATCCTATTGTCAGCCTGGCATGTCTTTACAAATGACATGTCATTTATAAAGATATGGGGGTGGCCCAGTTAAGAACATAAATAATACCAATGAATGAACGAATGATGTCCAGAGTGCCACATATAGTTCCTAATCTTAAAATGTAGAAAACATTCAGCTACAAGAGTGGCCTGGGGTTGAACAGTCCAAGTGATAAAGCTTTGTATTTACAGTAAAAGTGTCATCTTGTCTCATCAGTCTTGTACATATTAGTCTTTAATTACTAGTTTATATTTTTAGTTAATTGTTCATATTTAATGTTTACTTTGTCTATATTAATTTCCCTTCAGGTGTAATGTTTATACTAAGAAATTAAATGTATACTGTATAGTGACAGTCTTTTCCTCACCTGATTCATCACTCACAGTTGAGCCTGAGGATGTGGACTGGCTCTGGGCTGATTCTGTGCCTCCAAAGTATTTTAACAATGCTCCTGGGGAAGTTTCACATAATTTATGAGTTGATGTAAAAAAATAATGTTTATTTTACTCACATAAATTACCGTGCTCTGCTGCAAACAATTTGTGCAAACAACATATCTCACTAGTAACCTGATGCTAAAAACATATTGCTAGCACCGCGCTAGCTAGCTAACGTCACTTAGCTAAAGCTAATTACAGCTACAAATCTCTTTGATAAACTTTTTATTACCAAGTCATGCAAACATATATCATGGCATTTTTTTCTCCTCTTCCACTTTCTTCTTCTTCCTTTTTTCTGCACCTGAAGGATATGTCCTTTTTTGTGACATTGTTTTGCCTCTATCTGCGCTTTTGATGCCCAGTGCGCACTGGCATTGCACGGCAGGCGGCAAACGTCACAGGTGCAGCAGAGGCAGCTTTACATTTAAAGAGAGGCAGGAAGAATCACTAGGCCTAGATCAGCAGCAGCACTCTGTTGACCTAAAATTGTGTTTTTGTACAATAATATATCTTTGATCATTTAGAAATCATCAGTCAGACTCGTACATGCAAAAAATAAAAAATAAGAATTTTTTGTTAATTGCTTTTGGGGGCCCCCTGGTGGCCGCGGGGCCCTAAGCAAGCGCTTAGTACGCTATTGCCTTGGGTCGGCTCTGATTGCTGTGTATTGTTTTGTTGGATTGATTAATTTAAAGAAAATAAATAAATAAAAATAAAAAATAAAAATGTAATAAATAAAAATAAATAAAAATCGATTTTTTAAAAATGAGAATCGATTCTGAATCGCACAACGTGAGAATCGCGATTCGAATTCGAATCGATTTTTTCCCACACCCCTAATATTCATATATATATATATATATATATATATATATATATATATATATATATATATATATATATATATATATATATATATATATATATATATATATATATATATATATAAAAACATACTGTAATAACTTGAAGTAAATAATCATTCAACCAATCAATCAATGTTTATTTATATAGCCCTAAATCACAAAAGTCTCAAAGGGCTGCACAAGCCACAACGACATCCTCGGCACAGAGCCCACATAAGGGACGTGTGAATGACTATGTGAATGACTATGAGAAACCTTGGGGAGGATCGCATATGTGGGTAACCCCCCCCCCCCCCCCTCTAAGTACAGTACCTAGTGGATCCAATAATGAAGATTAAAAAACAATTACAAACAAAAAAATCTAAACAAAAAAAATTGACTAAAAGCAGTCTTTTTCTCACAATGTGTCGACTTTTTTCTCATAAAATTGGGAACCATTTCTCATATTCTTTCTGTTTCTGCAATATTGCAATATTCTCTCGTAAAATTATTACTTTTTAATGTAAAATTATTACTTTTTAATGCAAGATGGTGACATTTGTCATATAAAATTTTGACTTTTATGACAATATTATATGTACGCTCAAATTTGATGACCTTGTTAAATATAATATATTAATGATCTTAAATAGAGCATTTAACAAATTATTGCTGCCTAATCTACAACGTTTTTTCGTAAAACGAGTGCAGGCTCATAACTTGAGAGGCTTTAGATATTTCTTATTGCCGAGAGCTCAAACCACTCGTAAACGTTTTTGTGTGTCTGTATGCGGAATAAAACTATGGAACAAACTGGACTTACAACACAAGCAATGCCAAACTATTAATCGATTTAAACTATTATACAAACATGGGGTCTGGTTCAAATATAGAGATGAGGGTCTTTAATTTGACCTGCTGCTGTACTCTGTCTCAAAGTGTTAACGTGTGCTCAATGTTTCCTTACCATTATTGCTATGTTGTCTATTACCATTGTTGGTATATTCATTATTCCTACATTGTTGATACAAATTATTGTTACAGTGTAATAATTATTGTTACCTGTGGTAATGCCACTATGATACAACATCTGTATTATAATCCTTGAACAAAGTAAGAGTGAAACTCATGTGAATAATCACTGAATGGAGAACTGGGGGTGGGATTAAATAAATTATCTTCTTCCCACTCCCTTTCAGGCAAAACTGGACAATCATGCATTACATACTATACATTACCTTTTGCACTATATTAATATATATTATTATGTGTTGTGAACTTTGTACTTTTTTATGTCATTGCCTGAAATAAATAAATAAATAAATGGGGAAAAAAATTAAATGTTGTAAATGCAAATCTTTATATATGTAGAAAGGGTGGTCCTAAAGAGGTAGGCATTTTTTGGAAGTCTCAAGAAGGTAACAAATACAAGAATGTATGTATGTGTGTGTGTGTGTGTGTGGGCTGATCCGGCTAGGACCAACACACTGGAAAGAAGATGAAGAAGATGATGAAGATAGTTGGCATGGAGTACATTGCACATGCAAGCACTTCTCCATATATGCAGCAAATTATGCAACCTGTAATAAACTTACTGCATTTTTCTACAGTCACTACAGCAAGATTACATTAAAACTTTTTCAGCATTATCTACAGGTTTGTAGCCAAAATTAAGTGTTAAATTAGATTTATTTTTTTTACGCTTGTGTCTTGGCATTTTTGGAGGGATTCCAGAATAGTGGTTAGAGTGTCCGCCCTGAGATCGGTAGGTTGGAGTTCAAATCCCAGCCGAGTCATACCAAAGACTATAAAAATGGGACCCATTACCTCCCTGCTTGGCACTCAGCATCAAGGGTTGGAGTTGGGGGTTAAATCACCAAAATGATTCCCGGGCGCGGCGCCGCTGCTGCCCACTGCTCCCCAAGGGGATGGGTCAAATGCAGAGGACAAATTTCACCACATCTAGTGTGTGTGTGACAATCATTGGTACTTTAATCTTTAATCTTTATCTTAATACAGAGAAGGCAGGCGGTGTGTGAGCAGAGGGTCCTTTTATTACAGTGGCGATGACAAAATATAAAAATATACTGCTGGGGGATACCCCCCACTTACCTAAACTTTCAAATTTGTATCACATGTTCATCTTTTTTCTCGTTAAATTACGGCGTGGCGCGGTTGGGAGAGTGGCCGTGCCAGCAACCTGAGGGTTTCTGGTTCAATCCCCAGCTTCTACCAACCTAGTAACGCCATTGTGTCCTTGAGCAAGACACTTAACCCTTGCTCCTGATGGGTCCTGGTTAGCGCCTTGCATGGCAAGGCGCTAACCACATAATCTACATGTCTTTCGGCCTAAATTAGGTGCTAAATTTGATAAAATGTGTTATGGTTTTGGCTTGGCATTGTTGGTGTAATCTCAGGATGCAGGAAATGTGTATGTAATGTGTGTTTGTGGAATTTTTTTACAAAATATCAAGTTTATCACCCACTTACTGAGACTTTCAAATTTGTATCACATTCTCAGCTTTTCTCTTATTACGTTACGTCCTTTTTTAAAAAAAATTCAGCATTATCTACATGCTTTTTGGCCAAGATTAAGTGTTAAATTTGACTAAATTTGCCACCTTGGCATTGTTGGCATGATTCCAGCATGCAGATAAGGCAGGCGATGTGTGAGCAGAGGGTCCCTGTATTAGCAGAAGTGATTAAAAAATAAATCAAAATATCCCTCACATACATAGACTTTCAAACTTGGATCACATTTACAGCTTTTTTCTCATTACATTGTGTTTTTTAAAACTTGTTAGCATAACCTGCATGTCTTTGGTGTAAATTAAGTGTTTCATTTGATTAAATTTGTGACGGTTGTGGCGTGGCATTGTTAATGTGATCCGAGGATGCAGAAAATGTGTATGTAATGTGTGTTTGTGGCATTTTTTTTTTTTTTTTTACAAAATATGAAATTATCCCCCACATCTTGAGACTTTTAAATTTGTATCACATTTTCAGCTTTTTTCTTATTATGTTACGTCTTTTTGAAAACTTTTTCAGTATTATCTACATGCTTTTTGGCCAAAATTAAGTGTTACATTTGATTAAATTTGTCACCATTGTGGCTTGGCATTGTTAGCGTGATTCCAGCATGCAAAAAAGGCAGGAGGTGTGTGAGCAGAGGGTCCCTTTATTAGCAGTGGCTATTACAAAATATAAAAATATCCCCCACATACAAGTACTATCAAATTTGGATCACATTTTCAGCTTTTTCCTTTTATATTAGGTATTTTTAAAAAACCTTTTAGCATAACTTATATGTCTTTTGACCTAAATTAAGTGCTGAATTTGACAAAATGTGTTCAGGTTTTGGCTTGGCATTGTTGGTGTGATCCCAGGATGCAGACATGTGTATGTAATGTGTGTTTGTAGCATTTTTTTTATTCGATATCAAAATATACTGCTGGTGGATATCCCCCACATACTTAGACTTTCAAATTTGTGTCACATTTTCAACTTTTTTTCTCATTACATTAAGTATTTTTTTAAACTTTTTTTTAACATACTCTACATATTTTCGGCCTAAATTAAGTGTTACATTTGATTACATTTTGTTACAGTTGCGGCTTGGCATTGTTGGAGTGATTCCAGCATGCAGAGAAGGCAGGCGGTGTGTGAGCAGAGGGTCCCTTTATTAGCAGTGGTTATTACAAAATATCAAAATATCCCTCACATCCATCCATCCATCCATTTTCTACCGCTTGTCCCTTTCTGAGTCGCGGGGGCGCTAGAGCCTACCCCAGCTGCATTCGGGCGGAAGGCGGGGTGTAGCCTGGACAAGTCGCCACCTCATCACAGGACATAGACTTTCAAATTTGGATCACATTTTCAGCTTTTTTTCTCATTTCATTGTCTTTTTTAAAACTTTTTAGCATAACCTGCATGTCTTTGGTGTAAATTAAGTGTTACGTTTGATTAAATATGTTACGTTTGTGGCTTGGCATTGTTGGTGTGGTCCCAGGATGCAGAAAATATGTATGTAATGTGTGTCTATGGCATTTTTTTTGTTTTTTACAAAATATCCCTCGCATACTCAGACTTTTTAATTAGTATCACATTTTCAGCTTTTTTCTTGTTACATTACGTCTTTTTAAATACTTTTTTAGCATAACCTACATGTTTTTTGGACAAAATTAAGTGTTAAATTAAATTTGTTACAATTGCGACTTGGTATTGTTGGCGTGATTCCAGCATGCAGAGAAGGCAGGTGGTGTGTGAGCAGAGGGTCCCTTTATTAGCAGTGGCGATTACAAAATATCAAAATATCCCCAGCATACTCAGACTTTTAAATTTGGATCACATTTTCATTTTTTTCTCATTAATTAGCTATTTTTTTAAACTTAATCTACAGGTTTTTGGGCACAAATTAAGTGTTACATTTGATTACATTTGTTACGGTTGCGACTAGGCATTGTTGGTGTGGTCCCAGGATGCAGAGAATGTGCACATGTACTCTATATAATGTGTAACGGTAGCATTTTTATTTATTTTTAAATATTCCCTCCATACTAAGACTTTCAAGTTTGCATCCCATTTTCAGCTTATTTTCTTATTACATTATGTCTTTTTTAAACTTTTTTTTTTTAGCATAATCTACATGTTTTTTGGCCTAAATTAGATGCTAAATTTGATTGAATTTGTTACAGTTCTAGCTGGGCATTGTTGGCATGATCCCAGGATGCAGAGAAGGCAGGTGGTGTGTGAGAAGAGGGTCCTTTTATTAGCAGTGGTGATTGCCCAGCTTCTTCAACAAGGGAGTCCAAACTTTTTCCACCAAGGGCCGCATAAGGAAAAGTCAAAGTATGCGGGGCGCATTTTTATATTTATTAGTTTTGTAAAAAAACAGACACATATTGACAGATTACATATGTTTGAAGACAAAACTTAGTGTCAACTTTGTGTTATAGTTGACAAAGTGTATTAGCAATTGTTACGGGGTGTCCAAAGTGCAGCCAAGGGGGCCAATTCATGGACCAAAGTTTGAGTTTTGTTGGCCCGCAACATATTATTGGAAAAAACAGCATTAAAAATGTAAGAAATAAGAGCAAAAAGACATAATGTAACGAGGAAAAAGGTGACATTTTGATACTAATCACTAATAATACAATTGTCATATATACACACTGTTACACAAAGCAATGTGTGATTGTGGTATTTTTTTAACAAAAGATCAAAATATCCGCAATAAACTTAGACTTTCAAATTTGTATTAAATGTTCAGTTTTATTTTTATGACATCACGTCTTATTGCTCTTATTTGTAAAATTTTTGCTGTTGTTTTTTTTTCCAAGATGTTGCGGACCAACATAACTCAATAAAACCTTTGTCGGAAGAAAGCGGACGTTGTGAAGCAAGGTTGGTTGCATGAACAAAGACAATTGCTCTCTGGTAACACAGGAATTGATCACTGATCAGTGTAACAGCTAATCAGGTAACAGTATCAACTATCACGTTTGGTTGCCTCTTGTTGTCTGGCGGTTGATTCTTTGGATGGAGTGAAAAGAGAAAGTAAAAATGAAGAAATTGTGGATAAAACAGGAAAAGTCACCTCGACAGTTTGGAAGTGTTTTGGACTTTTTTTTCAAACAGACTGTAGTCAGACCAATGTGGTCTGTGAATGATGCTAGGCGCTCATCCCCACCAAGTCCGCTAATTCCACACCACCTTAACCGCGCTCACCCTTTAGAGCACAGCTGTGACATCCTGGAACTAAACCTGCAGAAAATAGTTATTCTCAGGTTTCTCTATGTTTACATTTTCACACTTTGCACTATTTTGTTACTCTTTATTGAGCATTTCGTACATATTTCTTATTTTTGCACCTTCTTTTTAAGAGCATACTGTTTAATGTGATTTTAGATTTTTGTTTACATTGATTTAATGTTTTTGTTGTGTTGACATTTCCTTGCTGCATTGGGATTATAATCGGAGGAAGGTTACATTTAAAAAATATATATTTAATATATTTTTCTTCTGGTCCTCATTTTCAATAGGTCATAAAAATATCAATAATTATCTATATTGACCGATATAAAATACTTTTATTGTGAAATTGAAGATATAGAAGCTGAAATAACTCAATAATTTTAAAGTATATGATATGATAAGTTAAAAAGTTTAAATGATTGTCACACACACACTAGGTGAGTTGAGATTATCCTCTGCATTTGACCCATTACTCTTTAAATATGTGACATGATGCCTGGAGATCAGAAACCTCTAAACAGAAATAATTTGACATTGTATAAAACATTAATAGGTGTATGTTTCGTTAGTCAATAGACAACCATAATAAATGGCGCTAGATCACATGACTTGAAGACAGCATCGATGTCATTCATTTAAATTAGGGGTTCTTTACCTTGTTGACCTGGGGGCCCAACTTTTCCACTACAAATATTAACAAAGAATTAGAAATCTTACTCTTGATTTTAATTGTATTTAATAACTATATCTATCTTACTTACAGTTAAACAGGATAAACTTTAAAAAACTAAACCTAAAAATAGGTACTAAACAAAAACAATTAGGCTGTGCTAAATTGAAGAAATTCTAACTAAATAATAATAAAAACACAACTATATACATGAATGAATATATATATATATATATATATATATATATATATATATATATATATATATATATATATATATATATATATATATATATATATATATATATATATATATATATATATATATTTATTTTAAAACATTTTTTAGGTCTGTTATTGATGTCAAAGATGAAAATGCATAATTATTAACATTACTACATGTCAAAAATGTAATTTAAATGTTGATAATGAGCATTTATTAGAAAAAAAGAATGAAGGTCATGCAGGCAAGCAGAAAAGCTGTTGTATATAATAAACTATGTTCCCTAAAAGGGCGGCTGCAAACTACAAAGTGTGTTCTATCAAACTACTCGATTAATCAAACTAACTGATCAGTTACGGAAATAACCGATATGTCCGACATGGTATCATGATCTCGCCTTCGACCCGCTCCTGGATAGATGAGCCCAGCCTGTGTATAGAGAGGGCAGCTTTGTAAAAAAAAAAAAAAAAAGGCTTCACTACGCATCTTAAAATAAAGACTGCTAATCTGGCAACTGTCCATCCGTAAATTAGCTCCAGATGTGCAGTTTGATTTTCCTTTAGCGAATATACTAACCTAGAACGGCGTAATGTTAGCACTGTAGGTCACATACACTATATTGCCAAAAGTATTTGGCCACCTGCCTTGACTCACATATGAACTTGAAGTGCCATCCCATTCTTAACCCATAGGGTTCAATATGATGTCGGTCCACCTTTTGCAGCTATTACAGCTTCAACTCTTCTGGGAAGGCTGTCCACAAGGTTGCAGAGTGTGTTTATAGGAATTTTCGACCATTCTTCTAAAACCGCATTGGTGAGGTCACACACTGATGTTGGTCAAGAAGGCCTGGCCCTCAGTCTTCGTTCAAATTCATCCCAAAGGTGTTCTATCGGGTTCAGGTAAGGACTCTGTGCAGGCCAGTCAAGTTCATCCACACCAGACTTTGTCATCCATGTCTTTATGCACCTTGCTTTGTGCACTGGTGCACAGTCATGTTGGAAGAGGAAGGGGCCCGCTCCAAACTGTTCCCACAAGGTTGGGAGCTTGTAATTGTCCAAAATGTTTTGGTATCCTTTCACTGGAACTAAGGGGCCAAGCCCAACTCCTGAAAAACAACCCCACACCATAATTCCTCCTCCATCAAATTTCACACTCGGCACAATGCAGTCCGAAATGTACCGTTCTCCTGGCAACCTCCAAAACCAGACTCGTCCATCTCTGCTGACCTCTCCTGGACCCAAAATACAACTGCGGTCATCCGGAAGGCCCAGCGGAGACTCCACTTCCTGAGGGTGCTGAGGAAGAACAGACTGGAGAGGCAGCTGATAGTGACCTTCTATCGCTCGGCTGTCGAGAGCCTGCTGACGTACTGCATAACAGTGCGGTACACCGGCTGCACTAAAGCAGACAAACGAGCGATTCAGAGGGTCATAAAGTCTGCACAAAAAATCATCGGCTGCCCCCTCCCCTCCCTGAAGGATTTACACAACTCCCGCTGTCTCAACAGAGCAAAAAGCATCACGAAGGACAGCACACACCCTGGCTTCCACCTGATCGACCTGCTACCATCAAGCAGGCGTTATAGGTGCATCAGAGCCAGAACAAACAGGCTCAGAGACAGCTTCTTTCCCAGAGCTGTCACCATCCTGAACTCTAACTTATAATAATAATTCACCCCTATACAATATCCTACCCTAATACCCTACTGTGGAGCAGCGGGGCAGGGCACGCCAGGGCCCGGCCCAAGATGGCGGCGAGCGAGCGGCGAGGCGGGGCGCGCCGGGAGTGACGCCGCAATCGTGCCCAGCTGCGCGATCCGCACACCTGGGCATGATCATCCAATCTCCTGTCGTTGAACAAAAGGGGAGAGACTGGAAGGAGCCGGAGAAAAGCTGACGCGGAGCGAGACAGACGACGAGAGACGCGGCTGAAAATCCAGCGGGACGGACGCGGCTGGAAAGCCAGCGGGACGACGCGGCTGAAAAGCCAGCGGGAGAGACGCGGCTGAAAAGCCAGCGGGAGAGACGCGGCTGAAAAGCCAGCAGGACGACGCGGCTGAAAAGCCAGCGGGACGGACGCGGCTGAAAAGCCAGCGGGACGGACGCGGCTGGAAAGCCAGCGGGACGACGCGGCTGAAAAGCCAGCGGGACGGATGCGGCTGGAAAGCCAGAGGGACGACGCGGCTGAAAAGCCATGCGGGACGGCGCGGCTGAAAAACAAGGCGGAGGAGCGAGCAGGAACCGGCAAGTGCTGAAAAGCAATCCGCAGCAGACTTTGTTTTATTGAAAAATAAAGAAAGTCTAAACCTGCCCGCAACATGTCTTTCCTCGATGGTCATGAGAACCCGAGCGACAGCTGGAGACCGTCACATTTGGCACCCAACGTGGCTGGACCATCGGAGGCGGGGGAGGACAATCTCCTGTGGACCCTCGTGGGGGCGTTCACGGAACTAGCGGCAGGCAGCCGCCAGCGAATGGACCCCCGAAGGTGATGAAGAAAAAGAAGAAAAAAGTTGAAGAAGAAGACCAGGACCACAAAGAAAAAGACAAAGAGAAAGACAATGACAAAGACAAAGACAAAAAGACAAAGATCAAGAAAAAGACCAAGAAAAAGACCAAGGAAAAGACCAAGGAAAAGACCAAGGAAAAGAAGATGAAGATGAAGAGGGCACCTGGCTGTCCTCACTTCCCGCTCCCTCGGAAAGGGGGGGGGGAGTACGCACAGCCGGTCGGAATCCCGGCTTGCGTTTGGCGATGGAGGACTGTGGAGCAGCGGGGCAGGGCACGCCAGGGCCCGGCCCAAGATGGCGGCGAGCGAGCGGCGAGGCGGGGCACGCCGGGAGCGACGCCGCAATCGTGCCCAGGTGCGCGATCCGCACACCGGGGCACGATCATCCAATCTCCTGTCGTTGAACAAAAGGGGAGAGACTGGAAGGAGCCGGAGAAAAGCCAGCAGGACGACGCGGCTGAAAAGCCAGCGGGATGGACGCGGCTGGAAAGCCAGCGAGACGACGCGGCTGAAAAGCCAGCGGGACGACGCGGCTGAAAAGCCAGCAGGACGGACGCGGCTGGAAAGCCAGCGGGACGGACGCGGCTGGAAAGCCAGCGGGACGGACGCGGCTGAAAAGCCAGCGGGACGACGCGGCTGAAAAGCCAGCAGGACGGACGCGGCTGGAAAGCCAGCGGGACGGACGCGGCTGAAAAGCCAGCGGGACGACGCGGCTGAAAAGTCAGCAGGACGGACGCGGCTGGAAAGCCAGCGGGACGGACACGGCTGGAAAGCCAGCGGGACGAAGCGGCTGAAAAGCCAGCAGGACGACGCGGCTGAAAAGCCAGCGGTACGGACGCGGCTGGAAAGCCAGCGGGACGGACGCGGCTGAAAAGCCAGCGGGACGGACGCGGCTGGAAAGCCAGCGGGACGGACGCGGCTGGAAAGCCAGCGGGACGAAGCGGCTGAAAAGCCAGCAGGACGACGCGGCTGAAAAGCCAGCGGTACGGACGCGGCTGGAAAGCCAGCGGGACGACGCGGCTGAAAAGCCAGCGGGACGACGCGGCTGAAAAGCCAGCGGGACGGTGCGGCTGAAAAACAAGGCGGAGGAGCGAGCAGGAACCGGCAAGTGCTGAAAAGCAATCAGCAGCAGACTTTGTTTTATTGAAAAATAAAGAAAGTCTAATTCTGCCCGCAACACGTCTTTCCTCGATGATCATGAGAACCCGAGCGACAGCTGGAGACCGTCACACCTACTGTGCAATATTACCCTTCGAGTGCAATACATCCGACACTGATTGTTATTTTTTACTCCGGTACTCTTGTCTTGTACTGTATATTGTACAGTATATTGTATTTTGTATTTCTATAGTGTTTTGTATATTGTACAGGATTGCTTATTATTTTTATTGGATAGTAGTCTGTTTATTTCAATTTTTAGTTGTTTTTTTTCTTTATTACCTCTTGTGTAATTTATTTTTACCCCATATGTGTTCCCACTACCGCACCGTTGGAGTCCTTAATCTCGTTATATGCAAATATAATGACAATAAAGTCTATTCTGTTCTATTCTATTCTACATTGCCAGATGGAAAAGCGTGATTCATCACTCCAGAGAACGCGTCTCCACTGCTCTAGAGTCCAGTGGCAACGTGCTTTACACCACTGTATCCGATGCTTTGCATTGGACTTGGTTATGAATGGCTCAGATGCAGCTGCTCGGCCATGGAAACCCATTCCATGAAGCTCTCTGCGTACTGTACGTGAGCTAATTGGAAGGTCACATGAAGTTTGGAGCTCTGTAGCAACTGGCTGTGCAGAAATTAAATGGTAAATGGGTTATACTTGTATGGCGCTTTTCTACCTTTTTAAGGAACTCAAAGCGCTTTGACACTATTTCCACATTCACCCATTCACACACACATTCACACACTGATGGCGGGAGCTGCCATCCAAGGCGCTAACCCCGACCCATCAGGAGCAAGGGTGAAGTGTCTTGCTCAAGGACACAACGGATGTGACTAGGATGGTAGAAGGTGGGGATTGAACATGAACCCTCAGGTTGCTGGCACAGCCACAGTGGGCGACCTCTTTGCACTATGCGCTTCAGCATCCGCTGACCCCTCTGTCAGTTTACGTGGCCTAAGTTGCTGTAGTTCACAAACTCTTCCATCTTCTTATATAATAAAGCCGACAGTTGACTTTGGAATATTTAGGAGCGAGGAAATTTCACGACTGGATTTGTTGCACAGGTGGCATCCTATGACAGTTCCACGCTGGAAATTTCTGAGCTCCTGAGAGCGGCCCATTCTTTCACAAATGTTTGTGGAAACAGTCTCCATGCCTAAGTGCTTGATTTTATACACCTGTGGCCGGGCCAAGTGATTAGAACACCTGATTCTGATCATTTGGATGGGTGGCCAAATACTTTTGGCAATATGCTAGCATTGCTAACCTGTCCCCTCCTTAATGTTCCGTGTGTAATATATGGCATGTATTAAGTGAAAAGTGCACGATAGCGCTTCTTGGAGACACACCCAGGCCAAGACTGGTGTGGACAAACAGCTCATTAGCATAACACAAACTCGTTAGACACTTTTGTGAGGCCTCTGAGACTTAAAAAAAAATGGTTGAGAAATTGCATAATTAGGGACCTTTAAGAATTTCCAGCTCCAGGATAACATTAGCGTCAATATTTTACTGTCAGTTTCCACAAATAATTACGGGACAGATAGAAGCCGCTTGCCTCCCTCAGGGCGGCCATGTCACTTACTGTTGCTGTATGCATGTTGGTTGCATAACTCAGCAAACCACATCATAAAAATATTCAGTTTTACATCAGAAGTTCTGTTTTTTGCTATCATTTGTATATGTTTTGTTCATACACATTTGTTTATATTTTAGATGGAGCAATATGTTATTATGACACAGCAAAAAATAAAATAGAACACATATAGTAAAGAAATATCCAAATAAAAAATTACAATATAAGCCAAGGAAAAATCGAGAACAATTTGGTGAAGCTCTGGATAAAGGTGCAGAAACAGGAATATTTTTCACACACTATGGTTTCAGTCAACAACTTCCTGAATGTCACCTCCCATGTGTTCCTCATCCTCCATGAAACAGGAAGTAGCCTGCAGACAAACACAAATGTGACAGTTGTTCATGTTTAGGTCTTGGCAGAGGTTTGCACTCTACTGAGTGATTATGGCGTCAGAACATCCATGAAAAAAACACTGGACTCTGTTTACACGCGTGTGGATTCTGTTCACGCATGTGTGGACTGTTTTTGCTCGTGCCGACTCTGTTCATGCGCTTGCTGACTCTGTTTACACGAGTACGAACTCTGCTTACACGCGTTTGGACTCTGTTTACCTGTGCACCGACTCTGTTCACACCCACGCGGACTCCGTTTTTAAACTTTTTCAGCTTTATATAAAGGTTTTTTGGCCAAAATTAAGTGTTAAATTTGATTAGGTTTGTCACCGTTGTGGCTTGGCATTGTTGGCGTGATTCCGGCATGCGGAGAAGGCAGGTGGTGTGTGAGCAGAGGGTCCCTTTATTAATTGGTAAATGGGTTATACTTGTAGAGCGCTTTTCTACCCTCAAGGTACTCAAAGCGCTTTGACATTATTTCCACATTCACCCATTCATACATACATTATAAATGGGTTATACTTGTATAGCGCTTTTCTACCTTCAAGGTACTCAAAGCGCTTTGACAGTATTTCCACATTTACCCATTCACACACACATTCACACACTGATGGCGGGAGCTGCCATGCAAGGCGCTAACCAGCAGCCATCAGAGGCAAAGGGTGAAGTGTCTTGCCCAAGGACACAACGGACGTGACTAGGAAGGTAGAAGGTGGGAAATGAACCCCAGTAACCAGCAACACTCCGATTGCTGGCACAGCCACTCTACCAACTTCGCCACGCCGTCACTGATGGCGGGAGCTGCCATCCAAGGCGCTAACCACAACCCATCAGGAGCAAGGGTGAAGTGTCTTGCTCAAGGACACAATGAACGTGACGATGTTGGTAGAAGGTGGGGATTGAACCAGGAACCCTCAGGTTGTTGGCACGGCCACTTTCCCAACTGCACCACGCCGTCCCTTTATTAGCAGTGGCGATTACAAAATATCCCCCACATACATGTATTTTCAAATTCGAATCACATTTTCAGCTTTTTCCTTATTATATTAGGTATTTTTAAAAACCTTTTAGCATAATTTATGTTTTCGGCCTAAATTAGATGATGAATTTGACAGCATTTGTTACGGTTTTGGCTTTGCATTGTCGGTGTGATCCCAGGATGCAGAGAATGTGTATGTAATGTGTGTTTGTCGCATTTTCGTTATTTAATATTGAAATATACTGCTGGGGGATATCCCCCACATACTTAAACTTTCAAATTTGTGTCACATTTTCAGCTTTTTTCTCATTACATTAAGTCTTTTTTTTAACAATTTTTTTAACATGCTCTACATGTTTTTGGCCTACATTAAGTGTTACGTTTGGTTACATTTTTTACAATTGCGGCTTTGCATTGTAGGAGGGATTCTAGGATGCAGAGAAGGCAGGTGGTGTGTGAGCACAGGGTCCATCTATAGTGGTGAGTAGTGGTGATTAAAAAATATCAAAATATCCCTCACATACATAGACTTTCAAATTTTTTCTCATTACATTGTCTTTTATTTTTATTTTTAGCATAAACTCCATGTCTTTGGCGTAAATTAAGTGTTACATTTGAATACATTTGTTACAAAGAGAAACATAGCCAGGACTTGTGATCTCGCTAGAAAGATGTCCAGGCATCGAGTAATTGTTTCTGGCCCCCTGCCTGCGAGAGGCAATGATGAGAGATATAGCAGATTAGTCTCGCTTAACAAGTGGCTGGCTAGCTTCTGTAGACAACAGAGAGTAACGATTATTGATAATTGGCCCTCTTTCTGGGGCAAACCAGGCTTGCTGATGAGAGACGGCCTTCACCCTAACCAGGAAGGCGCCATCATCCTACCTAGGAACATAGACTACTGTTTGAGTCACACTTGACTAACTACACTAGAGCAAGCCCGGTCACAGGCAATTACAGTCTCTGCTAGTCCGGGTGAGGAGTCTGGGCTGGATAATCCTTGCACACATAGCAATTCTCTTAGAACAATACACAACTCACATAATGTTTTTTCTGTTGTGACTGTGTCAGAGGTAGACATGAATTCTACTGAGGTGGCAAATTATGATGCGTTCAGTTTATCGCAGCACCGAGCAAACAATCTGAAAATTCCTGTCATATCAATTCCTAAATATGGTCGAAACCATTTAAAGTGCACTACGCATAATAAACGGAACATTATTAATATTGCTACTACGGATAATTTCAACAAAAATTCATCAAAACAGCCCAATACCTATAATATGGGCTTTTTAAACATAACTGTGCTCAACAAAGAAATATTGCATCAAAAATCGTCTCTGTCTGGAGCCAAGGGGGGTGGGGGGTGGGGGGGGGGGGGGGTCTCGCCGTGGAGTTTACAGTTACGGTAGCACAATTAGCCCCGATTGGGCTAACATCACCCCTAATGTGTTACACGTCTGATTCGCCCAGCGACTCTCTGTCGGAGTATCAGCGCTGGGGTCCAGTGCACCACAGTTTTGTATTGTCGCTCGGTCCTTCGGCGGAGTGCTTTAGAAGCTACCTGACCGCTCGTCTTCCTCGCCCGGACTGTTTACAACGGGGGCGGGAGCGAGCAGGCGGGCAAGCGAGGGAGGCAGGGAGGGAGGGAGGAAGAGCGTGTGCGGGTGTCGTGGAAAAGCGGCAAAATGTTTCTCTGCTTGCATCACGCAGGTGACGTCAATGCATACTTGCCAACCTTGAGACCTCCGAATTCGGGAGATGGGGGGGAGTTGAGGTGTGTGTGGGGGGGTTGAGGTGGGCGGGGTTGGGAGGAGGCGGGTTTGGGGGTAGCGGGGGGTGTTTTTGAAGCCCGGAAGAGTTAGGGCTGCAAAGGATTGTGGGTATTTGTTCTGTTGTGTTTATGTTGTGTTTAGGTGTAATGTTCTCCCAAAAAGTGTTTGTCATTCTTGTTTGGTGTGGGCTCACAGTGTGGCGCATATTTGTAACAGTGTTAAAAAATAAATAAAATAAAATATGACCACCCTCAGTGTGACATGTATGGCTGTTCCTCAAGTATGTCTTGCTGCAGAAGCCTCATACAACATGTGTATGGGCCGGCACGCTGTTAGTATGGAGAAAAAGATGATGCGCTGTCAAGCGCCATTCATTTAAAACTCGCGGGCCGCACTAACATTAAACTTTCATATTAAGGTGGGGGCCGCAAAATAACGCCTCGCGGGTCGCAATTGGCCCGCGGGCCGTGTGTTTGAGAACCCTGAGCTAAATGAACACTTAGTGTCTAACAATCTCTGTGAACCTTTTCAATCCGGTTTCAGGGCAATTCACTCTACGGAGACAGCCTTCGCAAAAATGACTAACGATTTATTGCTAACGATGGATTCTGATGCGTCATCTATGTTGCTGCTTCTTGATCTTAGCGCTGCTTTCGATACCGTCGATCATAATATTTTATTAGAGCGTATCAAAACACGTATTGGTATGTCAGACTTAGCCTTGTCTTGGTTTAACTCTTATCTTACTGACAGGATGCAGTGCGTCTCCCATAACAATGTAACGTGCGGAGTTCCCCAGGGTTCGGTTATTGGCCCTACACTCGTTAACATCTACATGCTGCCGCTAGGCGACATCATACGCAAATACGGTGTTAGCTTTCACTGTTATGCTGATGACACCCAACTCTACATGCCCCTAAAGCTGACCAACACGCCGGATTGTAGTCAGCTGGAGGCGTGTCTTAATTAAAATTAAACAATGGATGTCCGCTAACTTTTTGCAACTCAACGGCAAGAAAACGGAAATGCTGATTATCGGTCCTGCTAGACACCGACATTTATTTAAGAATACCACCTTAACATTTGACAACCAAACAATTACATAAGGCGACTCGGTAAAGAATCTGGGTATTATCTTCGACCCGACTCTCTCGTTTGAGTCACACATTAAGAGTGTTACTAAAACGGCCTTCTTTCATCTCCGTAATATCGCTAAAATGTGTTCCATTTTGTCCACTAGCGACGCTGAGATCATTATTCATGCGTTCGATTACTGTAACGTATTATTTTGGGGTCTCCCTATGTCTAGCATTAAAAGATTACAGTTGGTACAAAATGCGGCTGCTAGACTTTTGACAAGAACAAGAAAGTTTGAGCATATTACGCCTATACTGGCTCACCTGCACTGGCTTCCTGTGCACTTAAGATGTGACTTTAAGGTTTTACTACTTACGTATAAAATACTACACGGTCTAGCTCCAGCCTATCTTGCTGATTGTATTGTACCATATGTCCCGGCAAGAAATCTGCGTTCAAAGAACTCCGGCTTATTGGTGATTCCCAAAGCCCAAAAAAAGTCTGCGGGCTATAGAGCGTTTTCTATTCGGGCTCCAGTACTATGGAATGCCCTCCTGGTAACAGTTAGAGATGCTACATCAGTAGAAGCATTTAAGTCCCATCTTAAAACTAATTTGTATACTCTAGCCTTTAAATAGACCCCCTTTTTAGACCAGTTGATTTGCCGTTTCTTTTCTTTTCTCTTCTGCCCCCCTCTCGCTTGTGGAGGGAGGGGGGCACAGGTCCGGTGGCCATGGATGAAGTGCTGGCTGTCCAGAGTCGGGACCCGGGGTGGACCGCTCGCCTGTGCATCGGTTGGGGACATCTCTGCGCGGCTGACCCGTCTCCGCTCGGGATAGTTTCCTGCTGGCCCCACTATGGACTGGACTCTCACTATTGTGTTAGATCCACTATGGACTGGACTTTCACTAATATGTTAGATCCACTATGGACTAGACTTTCACAATATTATGTCAGACCCACTCGACATCCATTGCTTTCGGTCTCCCCTGGGGGGGGGGGGGTTACCCACATATGCAGTCCTCTCCAAGGTTTCTCATAGTCATTCACACCGACGTCCCACTGGGGTGAGTTTTCCTTGCCCTTATGTGGGCTCTGTACCGCGGATGTCATTGTGGCTTGTGCAGCCCTTTGAGACACTTGTTATTTAGGGCTATATAAATAAACATTGATTGATGTTTGATTGATTACAGTTGTGGCTTGGCATTGTTGGCATGGTCCCAGGATGCTGAGAATAATATGTGTCTTTGGCTTTTTTTTTTTTTCCAACTCTGTTTACCCGTGCACCAACTCTGTTTACACCAGTGGTTCTTAACCTTGTTGGAGGTACCGAACCCCACCAATTTCATATGCGCATTCACCGAACTATTCTTTTTTCCAATTCAAGAAAAATTCATATATTTTTTTACTGGTTCAAAAAATTAACCGTGCATGAACATCACCTTGTTCAAAGAACAAAACCAACACAGTGCATGAACTCACATCAAATTACACACTTTACACACATTACCATGAATTGATTAACGTGGACCCCAACTTAAACAAGTTGAAAAACTTATTCGGGTGTTACCATTTAGTGGTCAATTGTACGGAATATGTACTGTACTGTGTAAACTGTACTGTGTATTCTCTTCCTTTGCAATCTGCTAGTTCATAGTTAATATTGTAAATCCCACATTCTTTATTTTCATATACATTCTGGGTGTCTCATTCACTAAAATAACGTAAAATTCAGTTTTTTAAGGCGGTCTGTCATAACGTTATTAGCTTTCAATCAGACAACACTCGCTCATCCATGCGGACTGGACACTGGCCGAGAGTGAGTGGGCGGCCGAGGGTGGAGTTGGCTCTCTTGGTTGCTTTGTTGGGTCTGCTCCTGTCTCTGGCCATGCTCCCCCCACCCCAGCAGACGATAGCGTGGAACACCACCACAGTGTATATGCGTGTTGAAATTATGTTTTTTTTTAGTTGCTTGTCTATGCATGGTGCAATCGTGTGTGCGCAATATATATAATTGGTTTATTTTTTTATTTTTTTATTTAACTTTTGTAGCAATATGTAGACATGGCACTGCTGTAGTGGCAGCTGGTTGCATCAGCTCTGCTCTTTTAATGTATTTAATGTCCTTTGTGTTCTTTGATGTTTCCCTCTTACACACATGTTTATGTGTGCTATGGCTATGAGGGTTTTTTCCATTGGCCTCAGTCTGGACCCCTCTTTCCAGGGGCCCAGGCTTAAACTTAATTTTAATTTTTTCTCACATGCTCTTCGCTCTCTTTTGCCCGCCCGACAACAATCAGCTTCTGCTGAACAAGCCCAAACACAATGACATTCAATCAACTTCAATAACGATACAAATAAAACATAGAGTAACGTGTTTAAAAAACATAACGTGCCAAATATGAATGTAGTTAATTAATCTTAATTAATACCATCATGTGACACCTCCTATTGTGATTAGTCGAAACGAGTCATTTGAAACCCTTTGAAAATCCAATTCCATACCCCTAAATTTGCCTAAAACCTTTTCAGATCAGGTTGTTGTGCGGATGCAGGGTTAGATCATCCAGATTGAAGGCAACAGAATTTTAAAAAAGTGCACGTGAGAAATATTTAAGCCTACCAACACTCTTGAGCTGCAGCCGACTTTGTTTTCCATCGATACTCCTGCGCTGTTCTTGGTCTGGATATGTTCCTCTCTTCAAATAGGTCACGTTTGAGTGAACGCTCTCACCCACACACACACACCCACACCCTACACCCACTTACAGGGCCAGCACTGCTTCAGTGTGCACCATCACTCACTTCATCTTCCCTGAAAGTGCCAGTGCTGCTGCTTCTCCTGATTAACTCTCACAGCTCACATAGACACATTCAGAAATGTTCATAAAGAGTGAACATTTCTTTCCACTCAGCAGACATGTCGCGGGGCACAGCTTTACATTTTCTCTGCAAACTGACTCAATAAATCCAATGAATAAAAAATATGACTCACATCTACAGAGAGCAGCCAAGTTCAAGGACTTGTTTCATGTTGTTTGTGTAACTCACACGTCAACACAACTGAGTTATGATGGCACATGAAGTACACACAATGAGATCCAATACAAGAGCGGTGTAAAGGATAAGGCTCAGCTTGGATGGGTGCAACCAGTCAGGTACTTGTTGAGGAATACCAGACTGCAGATTTGGACAATGTTGCAATTGCGCCAATTCATGCAAATTTAACCAATCCTTGCACATTTTGGTCAATCAAATAATTTTTCTACTCGAGTTTGTCCCCTGAGCAGAGCTCAAACTGTCCGACCGCTCAAATGTGCCCGCACACGTCCTCTCCTCCTTGTTTACATTGTCACTTTGACAAAATGCTGCAGCCAAACCCGACATTTCAGTTGTTTTTTTCTTAAAACCCTTGAAATCCTTGGACTCTTTTGTTCTGTGTTTCAGCCCTATTTCCTATTGTGCTCTTATTTTGTATATCAGTTTCCTGTTTTGGTTTGAACTCCCAACTCCCATCAAGTGTCGGTTGTATACTTTTGAACGTTTGTGATTGGTTCCATGAGGGGGGTTGTTTGGACTGTTTTCTGTTGTGTTCTTTTGTTTTAGCCCTATTTCCTGTTGCGCTATTATTTTGTCATCAGTTTCCTGTTATGGTTTAAACTCCCTCCACCCATCAAGTGTTGGTTGTATACTTTTGAACATTTGTGATTGGTTCCTTAAGGAGGGGTAGTTTGGACTGTTTTCTGTTGTGTTCCTTTGTTTTAGCCCTATTATAGTGATGTGCGGATTGATACTGAAATATCGATACCGCCGATTGCAGATATTTATGCTGTTATATCGATTCTCAAATCAAAAAATCGGTGCTATTTTAGTTATGTAAGGTAATGTATATCATTAACAGGTACGCAGTGTAAAAAGTACAAACCCAGTTTCCATATGAGTTGGGAAATTGTGTTAGATGTAAATATAAACGGAATACAATGATTTGTAAATCCTTTTCAACCCATATTCAATTGAATGCACTACAAAGACAACATATGTTCAAACTCATAAAGTTTTTTTTTTTGCAAATAATAATTAACTTAGAATATCATGGCTGCAACACATGCCAAAGTAGTTGGGAAAGGACATGTTCACCACTGTGTTACATGGCCTTTCCTTTTAACAACACTCAGTAAACGTCTAGGAACTGAGGAGACACATGTTTTAAGCTTCTCAGGTGGAATTCTTTCCCATTCTTGCTTGATGTACAGCTTAAGTTGTTCAACAGTCCGGGGGTCTCCGTTGTGGTATTTTAGGCTTCATAATGCGCCACACATTTTCAATGGGAGACAGGTCTGGACTACAGGCAGGCCAGTCTAGTACCTGCACTCTTTTACTATGAAGCCACGTTGATGTAACACGTGGCTTGGCATTGTCTTGCTGAAATAAGCAGGGGCGGCCATGGTAACGTTGCTTGGATGGCAACATATGTTGCTCCAAAACCTGTATGTACCTTTCAGCATTAATGGCGCCTTCACAGATGTGTAAGTTACCCATGTCTTGGGCACTAATACACCCCCATACCATCACAGATGCTGGCTTTTCAAATTTGCGCCTATAACAATCCGGATGGTTATTTTCCTCTTTGGTCCAGAGGACACGACGTCCACAGTTTCCAAAAACAATTTGAAATGTGGACTCGTCAGACCACAGAACACTTTTCCACTTTGTATCAGTCCATCTTAGATGAGCTCAGGCCCAGCGAAGCCGACTGCGTTTCTGGGTGTTGTTGATAAATGGTTTTCGCCTTGCATAGGAGAGTTTTAACTTGCACTTACAGATGTAGCGACCAACTGTAGTTACTGACAGTGTGTTTCTGAAGTGTTCCTGAGCCCATGTGGTGATATCCTTTACACACTGATGTCGCTTGTTGATGCAGTACAGCCTGAAGGATCGAAGGTCACAGGCTTAGCTGCTTACGTGCAGGGATTTCTCCAGATTCTCTGAACCCTTTGATGATATTACGGACCGTAGATGGTGAAATCCCTAAATTCCTTGCAATAGCTGGTTGAGAAAGGTTTTTCTTAAACTGTTCAACAATTTGCTCACGCATTTGTTGACAAAGTGGTGACCCTCGCCCCATCCTTGTTTGTGAATGACTGAGCATTTCATGGAATCTACTTTTATACCCAATCATGGCACCCACCTGTTCCCAATTTGCCTGTTCACCTGTGGGATGTTCCAAATAAGTGTTTGATGAGCATTCCTCAACTTTATCAGTATTTATTGCCACCTTTCCCAACTTCTTTGTCATGTGTTGCTGGCATCAAATTCTAAAGTTAATGATTATTTGCAAAAAAGTTTATCAGTTTGAACATCAAATATGTTGTCTTTGTAGCATATTCAATTGAATATGGGTTGAAAATGATTTGCAAATTATTGTATTCCGTTTATATTTACATATAACACAATTTCCCAACTCATATGGAAACAGGGTTTGTATTTTTATTGTGTTGTTTTTTATCTTAATTATTAATATTACTAATATTATTCTCTCAATGTTATGTTTTTATTAACTTATTAATGTAACATTTCAATTTTATTTTTATTTACATTAAATCATATGTTTCATACTATATTTTAGAGGGCGTTAATTTAAATTTTTCTCCAGTGTGGACGCCTCAAAAGTGCAGTTTTCCTCAAATCCTCAGTGCCATGTTTTGTTTTTGGTTTGTTATTGTCGACAGGTGTGTGTGTGTGTGTGTGTGTGTGTGTGTGTGTGTGTGTGTGTGTGTGTGTGTGTGTGTGTGTGTGTGTGTGTGTGTGTGTGTGTGTGTGTGTGTGTGTGTGTGTGTGTGTGTGTGTGTGTGTGTGTGTGTGTATGTTTTCTTCTCTTCTTTTATTATTTTGTTTGTACTTTGCCACTTGCCTGCGTATGAAAAGTGCTACATAAATAAAGTTTGATTTGATTAAAGTCACACGTCGTGCATAAACGTGCCACTGCACTGCAACTTATGCAAGTTTTGGATGTGTCAGCAACTCAGAGTCAATGATCCACATTAACAAGTTGATTAATCGGCTCAGCGTTGCTTTTTTGTTGTTGTTGTTGTTTTCTTTACTTCAGCGAATGAAAGTCTCTATTTGAAAAGCAGCCAGAGGCAATTCAATCTTGAGTTAAGTGGATGGAGATTTGAACACGTGAGCCAAACATTGACTTTTCTATTGGAGAAGGGCAGCTGAAGAGTATTGTTACTTTTCATGTCGCTGCTCCTGCTGATAGCTGACACTGTGTGATGATCACACACAAACACACACACACACACACACACACACACACACACACACACACACACACACACACACACACACACACACACACGCACACACACACACACACACTCACAATGTGCTCCTCTATTGAGTGCAATAGCTTTTCATTCAATTTCACAGTGAGGACAACTTGACACACGCGGTAGAATAATAGAAGGTCGGCATGAATCCTTCCCAGTGACTACCGATACTCATATTGTGTTATTGATACTGTAAACCTTTGGATTCTATAAAAATGATTGTGTGTTGTCCTTTTAAGAGCAACTCGGAGTGACTGAATGTGGCTTCTGCTAATCAAAACGGCCACCTAGCAGCATAATGTTGTATTCGTGTGAACGCCTTATGTTACTTCCTGAACCCTGATCAACAACAAACAGTATCCCACATAAGTCAGATCAAAGGTCAACTTCGTCATAACTATGTGTTGTCAATTTGAACCGATACAGTGCCAATTCATAGTACCTGGGGATCGATACCGTTACTCAACAATACCAATTTCAGTCCTTTTATGTGTTAGTAGATATTGTTTTGGGTAATAAAATATATTTTTTTTATTGCAAAATTTAAAAATGTGCTGATTATGATAACTGCTGTCCAGTCGTTATATCGTGTTTTTTTATCATCGTAGTATAATTTGCCAGTATTACATTGAGTTGCAATTGCAGTAGCAAGTCCAAGACGTTAGATGGCAGCAGTGTATAGTTTATGGTATGTTTTTTTGTTGCGCCCTTAGAAGTGTTAATACTTTAAGTATTGTACTTAATACACACCAGCTGATTTATTATAGTCTGCATCTTAGCTGTAGTTTTCATTGACAAATTTGGAGGTATTGACATCGCCATCCAAACTCTAATCAGTAGCATGTCAATAGCAAAACAAATGTAAATTAGCACCAAGCTAGCGCATTTTTGGAAAAGTGGAGCCTTACTTAACTTATGTTGGAGCGTTTTTTGAGTCAATTGCTTTGTCGGTTTTGAAAATTACAACATTACCTCGAAGTAGTTTGGCTGAGTCCGCTCTCAGTGCTGCTGGAGTGATCAGCAAAGTGCCGAAGTACGAAGAGTTGGCAAACGGGCGTGAGGTCACGCACAATCAGGTATCCTAATATGGAACTGTTGGATTTTACATGAATCGGTGCCAGATAAGACTGGCAAGATTCAGTCATGAGTAGGGCTGCATGAGTGCTGCAGGGGAGCTGCGGTTCGTTGAGTGGAAAAGTAAATTCCGAGTTTGGTAGCAGCACGATCTCCTCACTTTGAGAACATTATGTCTTCACAAGTTTCATCTGTAAAGTGTTAGGAGTGTTTTTCTCTTCCGATATGACACCGATATTGGAGCCCTGAGTATTGGCCAATACAATATTAATCTCATACAACATCAGCAGAAATCATACTACATACTTGTATTATTTTGTAGAGTGAAATGCTAGAAAAGGTTTGATCAAGTGAGATTACTCAGAGAACGACGCTAGCTATGAAAAACACAGATTTATCATTTTAAAGTGAAGTGTTGATTAGTTTTTGGGCAACACCTATAATATTACATATTTCATAGTGTAAGTTTAATGATGCTTGATACTTTCTAAAAACAGTTTGTACGTGTGAGTAATATGTAACTATAATTATTTTATACTTGTTTATATTGTTAAAATGTGCTGTTTTACACTGCAGTATTATTGACACTTATTACATGTGTCTACTGGATCTATGACTTTTTGGGCATCGCATGATTCAATTTGATTCCTGGGGGTAACAATTTAATTCAGAATAGATTCTCAATTCAAATTGATTCTCCATTCAAAATGCATACTTTTTAAAAACATTGGGTGCCAGTTCTGTGATTAACTACATTGTATGAATAAAATATATTATGTATAATAGATATATATATATATATATATATATATATATATATATATATATATATATATATATATATATATATATATATATATATATATATATATATATATATATATATATATATATATATATATAAGTATATAGATATATATAGCGCACTTTCCGCGCACGCGATGATGTCACGTTATCGATGAGAAAATGCATTTTTAGACAATATGATTTGCCTGAGCGGCTAGGAGACAACGTGAGTAGCAAGCGGTACAAAGTGGATAAGAAAAGACAGGAAAAAAAATAAAAAATTGTATTTTTTATTTTTTATTTTTTTTAATACTTGGGACTTCACGCGGGCCTGATTTTGGACGCTGGCGGGCTGCATCCGGCCCGCGGGCCATAGTTTGGGGACCCCTGATCTACTTCCTATATTGCCAAAAGTGTTTGGCCACCTGCCTCGACTCACATATGAACTTGAAGTGCCATCCCATTCCTAACCCATAGGGTTCAATATGATGTCGGTTCACCTTTTGCAGCAATTACAGCTTCAACTCTTCTGGGAAGGCTGTTCACAAGGTTGCGGAGTGTGTTTATAGGAATTTTCGACCATTTTTTCCAAAAGCGCATTGGTGAGGTCACACACTGATGTTGGTCGAGAAGGCCTGGCTCTCAGTCTCTGTTCTAATTCATCCCAAAGGTGTTCTAACGGGTTCAGGTCAGGACTCTGTGTAGGCCAGTTAAATTCATCCACACCAGACTCTGTCATCCATGTCTTTATGGACCTTGCTTTGTGCACTGGTGCACAGTCATGTTGGAAGAGGAAGGGGCCCGCTCCAAACTGTTCCCACAAGGTTGGGAGCATGGAATTGTCCAAAATGTTTTGGTATCCTGGAGCATTCCAAAGTTCCTTTCACTGGAACTAAGGGGCCGAGCCCAACTCCTGAAACACAACCCCACACCATAATTCCTCCTC
The DNA here is from genome assembly GCF_033978785.1 of Entelurus aequoreus. Taxonomy (NCBI): domain Eukaryota; kingdom Metazoa; phylum Chordata; class Actinopteri; order Syngnathiformes; family Syngnathidae; genus Entelurus; species Entelurus aequoreus. The sequence goes on from NC_084736.1 coordinate 86,276,428, forward strand.
CGCCAAATTTCAACCTCGGCACAATGCAGTCAGAAATGTACCGTTCTCCTGGCAACCTCCAAACCCAGACTGGTCCATCAGATTGCCAGATGGAAAAGTGTGATTCATCACTCCAGAGAAGGCGTCTCCACTGCTCTAGAGTCCAGTGGCGAAGTGCTTTACACCACTGCATCCGACGCTATGCATTGGACTTAGTGATGTATGGCTTAGATGCAGCTGCTCGGCCATGGAAACCCATTCCATGAAGCTCTCTGCGTACTGTACGTGGGCTAATTGGAAGGTCACATGAAGTCTGGAGCTCTGTAGCAACTGACTGTGCAGAAAGTCGACGACCTCTTTGCACTATGCGCTGACCCCTCTCTGTCAGTGTATGTGGCCTACCACTTCATGGCTGAGTTGCTGTTGTTCCCAAACTCTTCCATCTTCTTATACAGTTGACTTTGGAATATTTGGAGCGAGGAAATTTCACGACTGGATTTGTTGCACAGGTGGCATCCTATGACAGTTCCACGCTGGAAATCACTGAGCTCCTGAGAGCGGCCCATTCTTTCACAAATGTTTGTAGAAACAGTCTCCATGCCTAAGTGCTTGATATTATACACCTGTGGCGGGCCAAGTGATTAAGACACCTGATTCTGATCATTTGGGTGGGTGGCAAAATACTTTTGGCAATATAGTTTTGTAGATCATCTACATCAACATTATGATTTGACTGAGTGTCTGGAAAGGACAGATTAATAAAAAAAAATGTTGAAGCAATTTTTTATTTTTTGAATTGTTCAAAATAAGAATCGCTATTTATGCAAACATAAAAACATTTTTGACACCCCTAATGGCCTGTGTGTTATTGTGTGCTTAGCTGCTGTGTAGCTGCTGGCTCCTAGTAGCCTATTGCCTACCGTGTTTAACTTTTTTAAGTGACCTAAAAAAACAAGGGGCAACCTTGTGTTCTTATTGGAGGACATTTTGATGTTAACTGGCTGTCCAACTTCAAGCACGCTGCAGGACTGCTTGTATCGGAGCTTATATCGATATTTTATATGCAAGCTGATATCATCAAATACTAGTTTTTGTGTGTGTGTGTACTGGTATCGGACTAATATCTGATGTGAATATATGGATTTGTCCCTTTGGAAGTTACACTAAAAAGTTTGCTGAAATGAGAGGGGTGTACTCACTTTAGTGAGATAGTGTATGTGTGAGAAGGACTTGGAAGGTCACATCAAGGTTGTCACACACACAAGGTCCACTATCAGACTGTTCTCCATCCATCCATCAGATTACATGCAGACATGCTTTGCAGTTCAAATTAATCCTTTCGGTGTTTGCCTTTACTTTACTTTTACTTTAATCTGCATTCTCACTCAACATGACACACACACACACACACACACACACACCCACGCACACACACACACTTTAAATTGATTAGATTACGCCCGGCAGAACGATGTTGGGGCGAGGCCTCTCTGACTCATTGTTCATTCTCTAATATAAGATAACACACTAATGATGTGTTGTGTAAAATAACGTACAAAAACAAAGGAGGACGCATGAAAAAAGGGATCGCCGCATTTTTGAATGAAGCAACGTGTTTTTGTGAGAGCTGTTTTGAAACAGGCTGCCTTCCTTTACACCAGGGGTGTCAAACTCATTTCAGCTCAGGGGCCGCATGAAGGAAAATCTATTCCCACGTGGGCCGGACTGGTAAAATCATGGCATAATAACTTAAACATAAAGACAACTTCAGATTATTTTCTTTGTTTTACTTTGGCCCAAAATAGAACAAGTACATTCTGAAAATGTACATACTACAAATAATCCTCTTTGCAAGACACTTGATGTAAATTGAAAACTCTGAGGAAAAAATTGGTGCAGCTTCAAAAACACCATGAAGGACACAATTAACATAGACTTTGTCTCAGTGTTTTTACAAAGCCATTAAACTTTAAATACTTCCTGTTTGAAATTCTAACGTTGACAGTTTATTAAAAATGTTTGGAAAAGCAACAGATTGTTTCCACAAACCGCTGAATTGGTGACATCCGCATACTGCCACAACACATTCATTTATTATCATTAAAATATTACAAATATAATTAAACATGGTGTCAGTTATTAAAACGATACCATATCTTTGTGATGTGGCTTTTGTGAACACAGCCTGCCTCATTTTAAGTCTTCCACCTTCTGTAGCCTTTGTTCTGTGTCCATATTCTTGTCTTTGTTTTTCTTAGATGTTTCTTAGTGCCTTCTTAGATTACATTCTCTCATTACAGCCGCACTACACATTTGTGAAGTTACACAGGACTTAAAATTTGTATTTTCTGCACTATTTTGTTCAGGAGAGAACACACAGAAACTAATACAAATAATAACAGAATAAATGAACTAATTAAAACGATGGTTTGACAAAAACGGACTATCTTTTAAATCTCAGTAAAACTAAAATAATGCTATTTGGTAACAGTAGAAGGGAAAGTCAAACACAAATACAAATAAACAGAGTAGACATTGAAAGGGTATTAGAAAACACATTTTTGGGTGTAATAATAGATGATAAAATGAACTGGAAATATCATGTAAAAAATATACAACATAAACTAGCAAGAAACATGTCAATAATGAATAAAGTAAAACATGTTCTAGACAAAAAATCACTTCATATTCTTTACTGCTCATATCTGAGTTATTGTGTAGAAATATGAAAAAACAACTACAAATGTGCACTTCATTCATTAAATGTGTTACAAAAAAGATCAGTTAGAATAATACATAATGTTGGATATAGAGAACATAAAAAACCTTTATTTATTAAATCAAAAATATTGAAATTCAATGATTTGGTGCATTTGCACCAAATGATGTACAAAGCAAACTATAACCTGCTACCCAAGAATGTACAACAATTCTTCTCAGCAAAAGAGGAGAAATATAACCTTAGAGGAACATCTAATTTTAAACATTTGTACGCACGTACAACACTTAAAACCTTTAGCATATCTGTATGTGGAATTAAATGATGGAATGGATTAACCAAATAAATCAAACAAAGCACCAATATGATTCAGTTTAAGAGAGTGTTCAAACTACAAGTGTTCACAAAGTACACAGAACAAGAAGTATGATGAATTATGAATCTTGAACCCTTTTTTTAAATTTATTTTTTATTGAGACAAAGTATTTGTTTGCTTACTATGGTATAGGTTTTTATTGTTTTCATATTTTGAACACTTGTGCACCAAGAATGTTAGGATAGTTGTATTAATATTTGATGTTTTAATATTAACAGATGAATTTATAAGTAAACAACATTTACATGTTAACATTTCACATTGTTATTAGGCTGGTGGTAGTTTGACCCTGGAACTCGGCACATTTTTTATTTTTATTTTTTAATTTTTTTTATTTTTTATTTTTTTCTAATGTCCTGCCCAGCTTCTCGGGCAAATCATATAGCAGATGTAGATGCCCATATCGGCTGTTCAGATTTACTTTACAAAAGAGAAGTGTAGGATACCCATCTTAAAACTCATTTGTATAATCTAGCTTTTAAATAGACCCCCCCTTTTTTAGACCAGTTGATCTGCCGTTTCTTTTCTTCTCTCCTCTTCTCCCCTGTCCCTTGCGAGGGGGAGTTGCATAGGTCCGGTGGCCATGGATGAAGTGCTGGCTGTCCAGAGCCGGGACCCCGGGTGGACCACTAGCCTGTGCATCGGTTGGGGACATCTCTGCGCTGCTGACCCGTCTCCGCTCGGGATGGTTTCCTGTTGGCCCCGCTGTGGACTGGACTCCCGCTGATGTGTTGGATCCACTGTGGACTGGACTTTCACAATGTTATGTCAGACCCACTCGACATCCGTTGCTTTCGGTCTCCCCTAGAGGGGGGGGGGTTACCCACATATGCGGTCCTCTCCAAGGTTTCTCATAGTCATTCACCGACGTCCCACTGGGGTGAGTTTTTCCTTGCCCGTATGTGGGCTCTGTACCGAGGATGTCGTTGTGGCTTGTACAGCCCTTTGAGACACTTGTGATTTAGGGCTATATAAATAAACATTGATTGATTGATTGATTCTCTTGTTGCCTTATTTGTATTTTGACTTTATTAAATGTATTTATATTATCATTTGGTGCAGCCGGGCCGCAGGAGGAGGGGATAGAAAGAGAAAAAAAGGAAGACAGAAGGGGGAATTGTTGGGACAAGAGGGGGATTAGACAGAGAGACAAAAACAACAACAGCAAACACAACAACAACAACAACAACAGAGCAACATCAGCAAATACGACATGTACAAATATCATGGTAAAAGTAATAGCAAATAAGCAGTTAGCGAAAATAAAAAATAATACAGAAATGACAATGAGCATTATTACACTAAAAATGGAGCAATATGAATACCAATAGAAATAGTGCTATTGATAATAAACAATACCAATACTTTACCTTTATTATCAACAATACAAGTGTTCAAATGCAACAATACATATACGTAATGATAACTTGAGATACGAAAGAATGCAGAAAAATGGAGGGGAAGAAAGAGAAGCAACTTACATTAATCTTGTAGATTGTTATAGTAACAATAGGTTAAGCTTTGTCAGTGTGCCATGTGTTATACCTAGTTTACCCTAGGACAACAACATTAATATATGTTTGATGAAACCTCATTATGTGCATGAGTGTATGTATGCATGTGTACTTGTATATGTACAGTATGTGTATATGTGTGTTTGTACAGTGAATGTATATGTACAGTATGTGTATATGTGTGTTTGTACAGTGAATGTATATGTATAGTATGTGTATGTGTGTGTTTGTACAGTGAATGTATATGTACATTATTATTTTTAAAAAAAAAATTAAATCAACATAAAAAACACAAGATACACTTACAATGAGTGCACCAACCCAAAAAACCTCCCTCCCCCATTTACACTCATTCACACTCATTTACACAAAAGTGTTGTTTCTTTCTGTTATTAATATTCTGGTTCCTACATTATATATCAATATAGATCAATACAGTCTGCAGGGATACAGTCCCTGCAATTTTAAATGCACTTGTTTTAATAAACTCGGCACATTTGAACCGAAGCTGGAAGCTGCTTTTATACCCAATCATGGCACCCACCTGTTCCCAATTAGCCTGTTCACCAGTGGGATGTTCCAAATAAGTGTTTGATGAGCATTCCTCCACTTTCTCTGTCTTTTTTGCCACTTGTGTCAGATTTTTCGAAACATGTTGCAGGGATCAAATTCCAAATGAACTAATATTTGCAAAAAATAACAAAGTTTTCCAGTTCCGACATTACGTATCTTGTCTTTGCAGTCTATTCAATTGAATATAAGTTGAAAAGGATTAGCAAATCATTGTATTCTGTTTTTATTTACGATTTACATAAACGTGCCAAACTTCACTGGTTTTGGGTTTTGTATTTTTGTGAAAAAGAAACTACATCTTTTTTCTTTTTTTTTTTTTTTTGTCCTGTCCAGCTTCTCAGGCAAATCATATTGTTGATGCAGATGCCCATATCGGCTGTACAAATTTACTTTACAAAAGAGAAGTGAGGGATACTTCTCTTGGTGCTTTATTTGTATTTGACTTTATTAAATGTATTTATATTATTATTTGGTGCAGCCTGGCCGGAGCAGGAGGGGATAGAAAGAGAAAAAAAGGAAGAAAGAAGGGGAAATTGTGGGGATAAGAGGGGGATAAGACAGAGACAAAAACAACAGCAACAACAACAACAACAATAGAGCAACACCAGCAAATATGATATGTACAAATATGATAGTAAAAGTGATAGCAAAAAAGCAGTTCGTGAAATAAATAACAATACAGAAATGACAATGAACATTATTATACTACAAATGGAGCAATACAAATACCAGAAATAGCGCTATTGATAATGAATAATACCAATAGTTTACCTCTATTATCAACAATACAGTTGTACAAATACATATATGTAATGATAACTAGAGATACAAAAGAAAACAGAAAATGGATGGGAAGAAAGAGAAGCCAGCTATATTAACCTTGTAGATTGTTATAGTTACAATAGGTTAAGCTTTGTCAGTGTGCCATGTGTTACCCAGTTTACCCTAGGGTAACAATGATAATTTATGTTTGATGAAACGTGATTATGTGCATGAGTGTATGTATGTATATGTACTTGTATATGTACAGTATGTGTACAGTATATGTATGTTTGTACAGTATGTGTATATGTATGTTTGTACAGTGAATGTGCGTGTGTATGTACAAACTTTGAGTATGTAGGTATGCACCGTATCTATTTACATGATTGTTATATTTATTTATAATTTATTTATTACTGCTTGCAAAGATGTATTCATTTGACCCGTTAGATAAGGGGTGGGCAATTAATTTTTACCAGGGGCCGCATGAGCAACCCGAGCACTGCTGGAGGGCCACACCGACAATATTTCAATTAAATTTTGCTCAAATAATTTTTGATATACTGTAAGATAAATAATAATAATAATAATAATAATAATAATAATAATAATAATAATAATAATAATAATAATAATAATAATAATAATTTCATTTAACCTAACTTAACTTTATACAAAAGCAGATTGCTTTTGATGCTTTTATTTTTAACACTGTCTTACACAACACTTCCTGATGTACAATACAATGCAAAAATGTCAATTTCTGTCACTTTATTCTGCATCCTCTTTAAAAGTCCAACATTTTTCCCCGCCAGATTTGGACAACCATCTGTTGCCAGCTTGTCCCATTTCAGTCCTAACATGTCCAAACATGCATTTACCTCTGTGAACTGTGGTTGTCTCTTTAATTGACTGCGTGGCTGCCAGCTCCTCCGTGATTTGAAAGTCTGCAGTTATCCCACGTAAGAAGATGAGCAGCTGGGCGGTGTCACGTACATCGCAGCTCTCATCCAAAGCCAGCGAAAAACAGTCAAAGTCGGCCGTTCTGTTCTTCAGCTGAAGCTCCAAGTTTCCAGCGATGGTCTAAACCCGCCTCGTTACAGTGCGAGAGAGTGACACGTTCTCAAATGCGCCCCTCTTCTCCGGGCATATCAGCGCAACAAAGTCCAATAAGCACTCCTTAATAAACTCTCCGTCAGAAAACGCCTTACTTTTTCTGGCGATTTTGTGAGAAATGACGAAACTTGTCTGACAGCTGCGGTGTGGCGAAGTTGGTAGAGTGGCTGTGCCAGCAATCTGAGGGTTGCTGGTTACTGGGGTTCAATCCCCACCTTCTACGATCCTAGTCACGTCCGTTGTGTCCTTGGGCAACTCAAATCTCATCCGCCTCAACAAAAACGATCCTAAATTTCTGTTTAGTACAGTAGCATCGCTAACCCAACAAGGGACTCCTCCCAGTAGCTCCACCCACTCGGCAGATGATTTTATGAATTTCTTTAATAAGAAAATTGAACTCATTAGAAAGGAGATGAAAGACAACGCATCCCAGCTACAACTGGGTTCTATTAACACAAATACGACTGTATATACGACGGACACTGCCCTCCAAAATAGTCTCTCTATTTTTGATGAAATAACATTAGAGGAATTATTACAGCGTGTAAGTGGGATAAAACAAACAACATGTTTACTTGACCCACTTCCTGGGAAACTTATCAAGGAACTGTTTGTATTATTAGGTCCATCAGTGTTAAATATTATAAACTTATCACTTTCCTCCGGCACTGTTCCCCTAGCATTCAAAAAAGCGGTTATTCATCCTCTGCTCAAAAGACCTAACCTCGATCCTGACCTCATGGTAAACTACCGACCGGTCTCCCACCTTCCGTTTATTTCCAAAATTCTCGAAAAAATTGTTGCACAGCAGCTAAATGAACACTTAGTGACTAACAATCTCTGTGAACCTTTTCAATCCGGTTTCAGGGCAAATCACTCTACGGAGACAGCCCTCGCAAAAATGACTAATGATCTATTGCTAACGATGGATTCTGATGCGTCATCTATGTTGCTGCTTCTTGATCTTAGCGCCGCTTTCGATACCGTCGATCATAATATTTTATTAGAGCGTATCAAAACACGTATTGGTATGTCAGACTTAGCCTTGTCTTGGTTTAACTCTTATCTTACTGACAGGATGCAGTGCGTCTCCCATAACAATGTGACCTCGGACTATGTCAAGGTAACGTGCGGAGTTCCCCATGGTTCGGTTCTTGGCCCTGCACTCTTTAGTATTTACATGCTGCCGCTGGGTGACATCATACGCAAGTACGGTGTTAGCTTTCACTGTTATGCTGATGACACTCAACTCTACATGCCCCTAAAGCTGACCAACACGCCGGACTGTAGTCAGCTGGAGGCGTGTCTTAATGAAATTAAACAATGGATGTCCGCTAACTTTTTGCAACTCAACGCTAAGAAAACGGAAATGCTGATTATCGGTCCTGCTAGACACCAACATCTATTTAATAATACCACCTTAACATTTGACAACCAAACAATTAAACAAGGAGACTCGGTAAAGAATCTGGGTATTATCTTCGACCCAACTCTCTCGTTTGAGTCACACATTAAGAGTGTTACTAAAACGGCCTTCTTTCATCTCCGTAATATCGCTAAAATTCGTTCCATCTTGTCCACTAGCGACGCTGAGATCATTATTCATGCGTTCGTTACGTCTCGTCTCGATTACTGTAACGTATTATTTTCGGGCCTCCCTATGTCTAGCATTAAAAGATTACAGTTGGTACAAAATGCGGCTGCAAGGCTTTTGACAAAAACAAGAAAGTTTGATCATATTACGCCTATACTGGCTCACTTGCACTGGCTTCCTGTGCACTTAAGATGCGACTTTAAGGTTTTACTACTTACGTATAAAATATTACACGGTTTAGCTCCAGCCTATCTCGCCGATTGTATTGTACCATATGTCCCGACAAGAAATCTGCGTTCAAAGAACTCCGGCTTATTAGTGATTCCCAGAGCCAAAAAAAAAGTCTGCGGGCTATAGAGCGTTTTCTATTCGGGCTCCAGTACTCTGGAATGCCCTCCCGGTAACAGTTAGAGACGCTACCTCAGTAGAAGCATTTAAGTCCCATCTTAAAACTCATTTGTATACTCTAGCCTTTAAATAGACCCCCCCTTTTTTAGACCAGTTGATCTGCCGTTTCTTTTCTTCTCTCCTCTTCTCCCCTGTCCCTTGCGAGGGGGAGTTGCATAGGTCCGGTGGCCATGGATGAAGTGCTGGCTGTCCAGAGCCGGGACCCCGGGTGGACCACTAGCCTGTGCATCGGTTGGGGACATCTCTGCGCTGCTGACCCGTCTCCGCTCGGGATGGTTTCCTGTTGGCCCCGCTGTGGACTGGACTCCCGCTGATGTGTTGGATCCACTGTGGACTGGACTTTCACAATGTTATGTCAGACCCACTCGACATCCGTTGCTTTCGGTCTCCCCTAGAGGGGGGGGGGGGTTACCCACATATGCGGTCCTCTCCAAGGTTTCTCACAGTCATTCACCGACGTCCCACTGGGGTGAGTTTTTCCTTGCCCGTATGTGGGCTCTGTACCGAGGATGTCGTTGTGGCTTGTACAGCCCTTTGAGACACTTGTGATTTAGGGCTATATAAATAAACATTGATTGATTGATTGATTGATAACCGTGTCGCTGTGCACCTTCTCACAGGTTACACACGGATAATACGCCCACAAATAACACTTTTCAAAATAAAAGCAGCACAGTTGTATTGCACGCACGACATAGATGTTTTTTTTAATTTATTTTGTAATTTGTGATTGCCGCTGTTCACATTCACTCACAATCGCGCACGAGCATAGTCCACACGGAAGTAATACAAATAACGCTTTTCAAAACAAAAGCAGCACCGTTGTATTGCACACTCGACATAGATACTTTTTAAAATGTATTTTGTAATTTATGATTGGCCTCACGCGGGCCGGACAGGGACGCACAAAGGGCCGGATGTGGCCCGCGGGCCGCAGAATGCCCAGGTCTGCGTTAGATGGACTTCTTCCTGGGGCCCTGTCACATGACTCCATTTCACCAATCACACGGAGCCTGGTAGTCACATGACCGCATTCAAACTACACACTGTAAAAAGTAACATGATCGTCAATGTTTACTGAGAAAGCATGACAAAGAAAATATATATCCTCGCGTGTCAGTAGAAATGTTCACATTTCAGCCTACAAGAATTCTCCTTCCAACTAGAGAGAACATTTTGTAGATGTTTTATCTGCACTTATGCTAACATTAGCCCTGTTATGACATAAGTGACTGTAAAAAAATGCATCTTTTGTAGTACGTAATGTAGTAGTGTGTCTCACATGTACACACACTAACTGGTGTCAGTACCATTAAATAATAGCTCGGCAATAAATCAGAAGTTACTCAACAGTTCCGAAGTACCTGAGTAGTTTTTTTCCCCTGAATACTAAAATACTAAATTATTGAACAATGTATTTCCCATGAGTTTGTTTTCCTACTAAACATGCATCAAATTAAATTCAGGTTTGATTAAAAAAGTAGACAAATACCCAGGGAATATAAGATATATTCATTTAGTTCAAAGTAACACTGTTGATAAGTGAAGATTTGTACCTACTAGATTTTTAAACGACATGTCTTACATTTACACGTGAAAATGAACACTATAATATTTCACCAGTTCTCCTCACATTACAATCCACATATTTCCCCTGAGACTGTGTGGTTTTAAAACCTTCTCATTGATCCTCCCAGTTCTCACGACCCCTTATTTGCTCATCTCCCTGTCATCACACCTCTCGTCAAACTTCCTCCCACTGGAAGCTTTTCATTCAGTCGTCTTTCACCATCACTTGCTGCTTCCCACTCCACAAACCTCATCTCAGGTGTGAAGGAGCAGGAGATGATGGAAGCTTTGGTCAGCTGGAAATGTGAGGCTGAATGAGCCTGTGTGAGAGAGGACATTTTATATTATATATTAATAATATATACACATACATACATACATACATACATACATACATACATACATACATACATACATACATACATACATACATACATACGTACGTACGTACATACATACATACATACATACATATGTATACTGTATATATATACAAACATACAAAACCCAAAACCAGTGAAGTTGGCACGTTGTGTAAATGGTAAATAAAAACTAAATACAATAATTTGCAAATCCTTTTTAACATATATTCAATTGAATAGACTGCAAAGACAAGATACTTAACGTTCGAACTGGTAAACTTTATTTTTGTCACACCTGGGTGAAGTCTGGTCTGGGTTTCGTCTGGTTTCATGTTGTTTTGTCATTTCCTGTTTTATTTTGAAATGCTGACTCTCCCTCTCGTTTCAGGTCACTTGCTTTTCCTCCTGTTTCACTGGTCTGACGTCTTTTCTGATTGCCTGATTGCGCCCACCTGTGTCACCCTCCCTCATGTGTATAAATGTCTCATCCTCCTTCTGTCCTGTGCCAGAGTGTTTCGTATCTTCATGTGCGTACCTCCAGCGTTCCTTTGCCACAGTCTTGTCTTCAGCCATAGCCACGTTTTGAGTACCTTTTGGATCTATGGGAGTATTTTGGTTTGTAAGTTTTCTCAGGTAAGATTAGCTTCCTAGCATCACCTCCGTTGGAGTGCCTTTTGTTGTATTTGGTAGTTTTTGTTCTTAGCCCCTTTTTCCCTCCATAGCCGGAGCGTTTTGAGTTGTTGATATTTTTGTTAGTTTAGTGGTCAGGTCAGATCTGCTTTGATAGCCTGTTTTGTTTCTCCTGTTTTTGGACCCCTCCCCTCGTGAGAATAAACAACTGTTTGTCAAATCCTGCATCTGTGTTCAGAGTCCTGCTCTGGTCGTGACAATTTTTTGCGAATATTAGCTCATTTGGAATTTGATGCCTGCAACATGTTTCAAAAAAGCTGGCACAAGTGGCAAAAAAGACTGAGAAAGTTGAGGAATGCTCATCAAACACTTATTTGGAACATCCCACAGGTGAACAGGCTAATTGGGAACAGGTGGGTGCCATGATTGGGTATAAAAGCAGCTTCCATGAAATGCTCAGTCATTCACAAACAAGGATGGGCATACTTGCCAACCTTGAGACCTCCGAATTCGGATGATTGGGGGGGAGTATATTTATAGCTAGAATTCACTGAAATTCAAGTATTTCTTTTATATATATATATATATATATATATATATATATATATATATATATATATATATATATATATATATATATATAGTACAGTACACAGTAATAAAAACACAGTTGTTCTACTAACTGTACTGTACTGCCGCCTTGTGCTTCTCTGACCGTTCACGAGTGACTATATCCATTCGGCCACAGTGTTATGGGTTATAGATAAACCTATGGATAACAGAGACATATATAATAGTCTCCTTTTCAGGTGAGAGAGGACGCTAAAGGCAGTGCCTTTAAGGCACGCCCCCAATATTGTTGTCAGGCTGGAAATCGGGAGAAATTTGGGGGAATGGTTGTCCCGGGAGATTTTCGGGAGAGGCACTGAAATTCAGGAGTCTCCCAGAAAATTCGGGAGGGTTGGCAAATATGAGGATGGGGCGAGGGTCACCACTTTGTGAACAAATGCGTGAGCAAATTGTCCAACAGTTTAAGAACAACATTTCTCAACCAGCTATTGCAAGGAATTTAGGGATTTCACCATCTACGGTCCGTAATATCATCAAAAGGTTCAGAGAATCTGGAAAAATCACTGCACGTAAGCGATGATATTACGAACCTTGGGTCCCTCAGGTGGTACTGCATCAAAAAGCGACATAAGTGTGTAAAGGATATCATCATGTGGGCTCAGGAACACTTCAGAAAACCACTGTCAGTAACTACAGTTCATCGCTACATCTGTAAGTGCAAGTTAAAACTCTACTATGCAAAGCGAAAGCCATTTATCAACAACACCCAGAAACACAGCCGGCTTCGCTAGGCTCATCTAAGATGGACTGATGCAAAGTGGAAAAGTGTTCTGTGGTCTGACGAGTTCACATTTCAAATTGTTTTTGGAAACTGTGGACGTTGTGTCCTCCGGACCAACGAGGAGAAGAACCATTGTTAAAGGCGCAAATTTCAAAAGTCAGCATCTGTGATGGTATGGGGGTGTATTAGTGCCCAAGGCATGGGTACCTTACACATCTGTGAAGGCACCATTAATGCTGAAAGGTACACACAGGTTTTGGAGCAACATATGTTACCATCCAAGCAACGTTATCATGGACGCCTCTGCTTATTTCAGCATGCGTCGATCTAGACGGCCGCTGCTGCAGTTTGCTCCGTCCTTATCTTTTGTTTTTGTTCTTTGTTCGCTTTGTACTTTTTAATATTTTTACATTTACTCTACATTTACTTTCTATCTCGTCGTGCCTTTCTAAACATGCAGTTTAGAAGTGTTTTGTTCGTCCTACTGACGGTGGGGACGCTATTGAAGAGCTCAGACCAGGGGTCACCAACGCGGTGCCCGCAGGCACCAGGTCGCCCGTAAGGACCAGATAAGTCGCCCGCTGGCCTGTTCTAAAAAAAAGAAATAATAATAATAATAATTTCTTTTCTTTTTTTTTTTTAAATCAACACCCACTCACACAAAAGGTGTTATTTCTTTCTGCTACCAATATTCTGGTTCCCACAACATAGACAACACATCTGCAAGGGACACAGTCCCTGAAGCACACATGATTGTATAGGCTGCTGGTCCACTAACATTTTCATTAATTATTATTTTTTATGTAATTATATTTATATTGTTTTACTTTCTTTTTTATCCAAGAAAATGTTGTTTATTTATTTATCTTATTTTATTTTATTTTTTTTAAAAAGGACCTTATCTTCACCAGACCAGGTTGTCAATGAAATTAGATTTGTTTAAAGGGTTTTTAAAACCAGGTCCAGTACAGATAATGTCCAAGTCGGACTCAGCAACACACACCTTCATTCATGTACACAGAAAAAAATTAGGGAACACAACAGATTGCATATAATTTATAAACACAATTACATTTTCAAAATAAGCATTTATGTACAGTCCAGATTAGGTCCAGGCCACTCAAATTAGAGAACACAACAACAGATAGCATATAATCTATAAACATAATTATACTTTCAAAATAAGCCTTTGAGGACTTCTCATCTTTTTTTATGTTTTTTTGCATCATTATCGTTATTTAACCACGTAACTTTCTAAAGTTAAAAAGAAAGTAATACTAAGTGAATATCTGTTTTTGGCCTTAAAAATAAACCTTTTACCGAGTACTATAATTAAATTGACTAAATCATGATTGTCAATGAACTCTCCTAAAATAACAGAAACCACATCAAGCTTCATAAACAAACCAATCCTTAAACACATTTTTTCAACTTCCACCCAAAAGGAAGACACAATATGACAATACCAAAACAAATGCAGGGTGGATTCAGACTCCTGACAACAAAATCGGCAATCATCTGACTCTGTCATATTCCATAATTTTAACATTTTCCCCGTGGGTAAGAAGTTATAAATAATTTTAATTTGAAAATAACGATTTTGCACATCGATAGTAGTTTTATAGGTTAGTTTGAATATGACATCCCATGGCAACAGGCAGTCAAAAAAGTCCTCCCATTTTCCATATGTGTTGTATGGGGCAGCCTTCAAAGATTTCTTTATTAAATAAAAATTATATATTTTTCTATTTATTTTAGTTCCTTTTTGCCAACTAGAATTTCTTATTAGAGGTTTACAAACTAATAATTTAGTAGTTCCATAATTAATTATTTGTTTCCATCTTTTCCCAATTACTCCAGTTAGTTGATTAAATGAAAAGCTTGAGCAAGCATCACTGTACATAGTTCTAAATTCATCATATTTCATAATTTTATCATTCTCATTGATAATATCATTGACAAAAATGATTCCTCTTTCAAACATATTTTTCCAAAAGAAAGACTTTCCATCTATTACAATATTAGAGTTCATCCATATTATCTGCTGCAAAATATCGTCTCTTTTTTCTGGCACATCAAATTGAAAACACCACCATGAGTGGATTGTTTCCTTTATGAACCCCGCCATGTTTCCCAGCAGACTCTCCACATAAGGAAAATGGGAGGGGATCACTTGTAAAAAAAGGATACAATTTATTTTGATACAGTACATGTTTTTTGTCCAACAGGACACTTGTGTACCACTCAGTGTTTAAATACATCTTTGGAACAATTGATGCTTTTAAAGACAGACACATAGCTTCAAGGTTGAGAAGTTTCAGGCCCCCATATTCATACTCATTGTACAAAACCTTTCATTTAATCTTTTCTGGTTTGCCGTCCCAGACAAAATCGAAGACCCTCCGCTCATAAATCTTAAAAAAGATTTGGGATGGAGCTGGTAATGACAAAAACAAATAAATAAATTGAGGAATAATTAACGAGTTGACAATAGATATTTTACCATACAAGGTTAAGGATTTCCCTATTCCATAATTGCATAATTTTGTCCAGCTTTCTTAGTGGATTATCATAATTTACTGAGCCTAGATCTTCCAGATTCTCTGGGACAACAACACCAAGTATGTTAACTGGTCCATCTGTCCACAAAACAGGCACTTTGTATTCCATTCGAAAGGACGTTCCCTTTAGATTTCCGATCCTTAACATTTTACATTCATCATAATTAAGCTTAAGGCCAGATTGCTGTGAAAATATGTCCAAAAGATTAAGAAGGTTCCGCAAACAATGAGGAAAAATCTTATCTTTGTGAATCTGCCTTTTCTGACATGAACTTCATCAAGAACAAACACAGAACACGCCTCACTGATGCACATATGCAAGACTCACTCAGAGTTGCAGTGTCAAGTTACACACCAGAGTACAACACACTAGTTAACAACATGCAATGCCAGGCTTCCCACTAACTGACAAAGAAACAGGTAACAGATTTGGTGTCCATTTCAAAGTGTGACATGATTTAAAAATTTGAGAGTTTACTTTTGTATTTTACATGAGTTATTATTTGTACAAACATGGTGCAAAGTAATTCATGATTTGTTCAAAAATGTTAGTGGCTAGCTAGTTAAAATGGGATATTGTGATTTCACAAGACTGTCTTAGAAGTTATCATTTGAAAATGTTCAATTTGAAAAATGTGCACTTAGATACAATATAAAAATAAAGTGTTGCATATTGGTATTTATCTGTTTCTATATTTTTTTTTTGGTGAGAAATCATTAAGATGATCAGTGTTTCCACAAAGATAAATATCATTAATTATTAATAATAACATAGAGTTAAAGGTAAATTGAGCAAATTGGCTATTTCTGGCAATTTATTTAAGTATGTATCAAACTGGTAGCCCTTTGCATTAATCAGTACCCAAGAAGTAGCTCTTGGTTTCAAAAAGGTTGGTGACCCCTGGCTCAGACGGACAACAGTTGAGAGGCTCTTTCATCTACACCAGGGAACAGTTGTTAGCGGCACCAGTTATTAGCATCCAGCTAACGTACCCGGCGCTAACTAACCAGATCCCGGAGGAGCTAAAAAGGACTTATGGAGGTGCTCGTGGCTGTCGAGGGAAAGGGAGACGCTTGAGACAGAAAAGGGCTGAAGCAAGGAGGGCGAGGAGGAGATATAAACCATATCTTCCTTCCGTCGTCATGGGTAACGTGCGGTTTCTGGCAAATAAAATGGATGAGTTGTTGGTGCTTGCCGCTAGTCAGAAAGAATATCGTGAGTGTAGCCTAATGTGTTTTACTGAGACGTGGCTGCACGACGATGTTCCGGATAGTAACGTCTCTATAAACGGGTTTCAAACGGTGCGCGCTGACCGGGACCGAACCAACGGCAAGCGGAAAGGAGGGGGGCTTGCTTTGTTTATTAATAAGAAATATTGTCATCCCGGTCATATCACAATAAAAGAGCGCCACTGTGACCCGAATATAGAGATGTTAGCTGTAGGACTCAGACCATATTATTTGCCCAGGGAGATTCTGCATGTTATCATGATGGCAGTATACATCCCCCCCCTCTGCTAACGCTGCAGCTGCCAGTGACGTCATCCACAGCTCGATAGCCAGACTCCAAAAAAAGCACCCGAAAGCTCTCATCCTCATCTCGGGAGATTTTAACCATGTTACTATGGACAAATCACTACCCAACTTCACTCAGTATGTCAGCTGCCACACCAGAGGAAATAAGATCTTGGACCTGCTGTACGCAAACATTAAGGATGCATATAGCTCCATACCACTACCAGAGATGGGCCGGTCAGACCACAACCTTGTTTACCTCAACCCAGCCTGTGGCCAAAAAAACAGTGAGAAGGTGGTCAGAAGGGGTCCAAGAGACACTACAGGGCTGTTTTGAGGTAACTGACTGGCAAGTGCTCATGGAGCCTCATGGAGAGGACATTGACGGGCTCACAGAGTGCATCACAGACTATATCAACTTCTGTGTTGACTCAAATGTCCCATCAAGGACGGTCACCTGCTACCCAAACAACAAGCTGTGGGTGACCAAGGACATCAAAGCCCACCTGAATGAGAAGAAGAGGGCATTCAATGCTGGTAACAGGGAGGAGGTGAAAAGAGTTCAGGGGCTGCTGAAGACCAAACTCAGGGAGGCCAAGGAGAACTACAGGAGGAAGCTGGAAGGAAAGCTGAAGGACAACAACATGAAGGCGGTTTGGAGAGGTATGCAGACCATCACCGACCTCAAACCGTCGGGGGGCAGGGGGGTAGGGGGGTGGACGGAGACAAAGAGAGGGCCAATGAGCTAAACCAGTTCTTTAACAGGTTTGACACAGTGGCTCCGACAAGCTGCCGGCCAGCCAGCCGGCCCCCTGACAACTTCAGCGAAACCTCCCCTCCTCAAAGCCCCCCAACTCCAATGACTACCTCCCCCCACTTAACACCTCACCCTCAGCTTGATGAACCCCCCCTCCCCCAATAACTGAGACCCCCCCCCCAGTGTGTCTGTCTGCAGAACAGGTGAATGCACAGTTAAATAAGCTACAAACAGGCAAGGCCGCAGGTCCTGACGGTGTGAGCCCCAGGGTGCTCAAAGCCTGCGCCCCACAGCTGTGTGATCTTCAACATGAGCCTTAGGCCGCAGAAAGTCCCGACACTGTGGACAACCTCATGCGTGGTCCCCATCCCCAAGTGCACGCGACCCAGCACGTCGAAGGACTACAGGCCGGTGGCTCTAACCTCCCATATCATGAAGACCATGGAGAGGTTGGTCCTGGACCAACTACGCCCTACAGTCAAGCCCCACCTGGAGCCACTCCAATTCGCCTACCAGCCCCGACTGGGAGTGGAAGACGCAGTCATCTACCTGCTGAACCGAGCCCACATCAACCTAGACAAGCCTGCGAGCAGTGTGGCGGTCATGTTTTTTGACTTCTCCAGTGCTTTTGATACCATACGGCCTGGGCTACTGGGTGTGAAGTTGGAGACCTTGCAGGTTGTTGATTACCTGACTGACAGACCACAGTACGTGCGACTGCAGAACTGTGTGTCTGACAGGCTGGTCAGCAACACCGGGGCCCCGCAGGGCACAGTCCTCTCCCCCTTCCTCTTCACCATCTACACCACCGATTTCCACTATCACTCAGAGTCCTGCCACCTTCAGAAGTTTTCTGATGACTCTGCGATAGTGGGGTGTATTGAGGATGGTGATGATGAGGAATACAGGGCATTGGTGGAGTACTTTGTCACATTGTGTGGAAAGAACCACCTCCAGCTTAATGTGATGAAGACCAAGGAGCTGGTTGTGGACCTGGGAAGGAGGAAGAGTACTACGGCGACCCCTGTTTCCATCAGGGGGGGTCGATGTGGACATGGTTGAGGATTATAAATACCTCGGAGTACACATCGACAACAAGCTGAATGGGTCAAAACACGCTGAGGCAATCTACAAGAAGGGACAGAGCCGCCTCTACTTCCTCAGGAGGCTAGGATCCTTCAACGTCTGTACAAAGATGATGAAGATGTTCTACGAGCCTTCTTGTACGCCATAGCCTGCTGGGGCAGCGGACTGAGAGCGAAGGACGCAAACAGGCTGGACAAGCTAGTAAAGAAGGCCAGTA
Source organism: Entelurus aequoreus (assembly GCF_033978785.1). Lineage (NCBI taxonomy): Eukaryota > Metazoa > Chordata > Actinopteri > Syngnathiformes > Syngnathidae > Entelurus > Entelurus aequoreus. Next base: position 86,295,517 of record NC_084736.1, read on the forward strand.
ACATGGTGGGAGTGGAGCTAGACTCTCTGGCGGTGGTGTCAGAGAGGAGAAGTCTAGCAAAGCTCCTAGCCATTATGGACAACACCTCCCACCCACTACACTCGGACCTTTTGGAGAGAATGAGCACGTTCAGTGGAAGGCTCAGACTCCCAAAATGCAACATGAAACGACACAGGAGGTCCTTCATACCGGCAGCCATAAGACTGTATAATGCATATGTTCCTTGACTGCACTTAAATGTAGAGTATATGTAGAATATATTTATATTATTTATATATTATAAATATAATATGTTATATATAGTATATTATTTATTATTATTCTTGTCTATTGTGAGCGAACTGTGGTGCTGAATTTCCCCCAGAGATCAATAAAGTACTTTCTATTCTATTCTATTCTATTCTAAGACAATGCCAAGCCACGTGCTACAACAGCATGGCTTTGTAGTAAAAGAGTGCGGGTACTAGACTGGCCTACCTGTAGTCCAGACCTGTCTCCCGTTGAAAATGTGTGGGGCAATATGAAGCCTAAAATACCACAACGGAGACCCCGGACTGTTGAACAACTTAAGCTGTACATCAAGCAAGAATGGGAAATAATTCCACCTGAAAAGCTTCAAAAATTGGTTTCCTCAGTTCCTAAATGTTTACTGAGTGTTGTTAAAAGGAAAGGCCATGTAACACAGTGGTAAAAATGCCCCTGTGACAACTTTTTTGCAATGTGTTGCCGCCATTAAATTCTGAGTTTATGATTATTTGCACAAAAAAAATGTTTCTCAATTCGAACATTAAATATCTTGTCTTTGCAGTCCGTTCAATAGAATATAAGTTGAAAAGGATAAGCAAATCCTTGTATTCTGTTTTTATTTACAATTTACACAACGTGCCAACTTCACCGGTTTTGGGTTTTGTATATAAATAGTAGTGTTGTACCAATGCTGCGTGGCGCAGTTGGTAGAGTGGCTGTGCCAGCAATCGGAGTGTTGCTGGTTACTGGGGTTCAATTCCCACCTTCTACCTTCCTTGTCACGTCCGTTGTGTCCTTGGGCAAGACACTTCACCCTTTGCCTCTGATGGCTGCTGGTTAGCGCCTTGCATGGCAGCTCCCGCCATCAGTGTGTGAATGTGTGTGTGAATGGGTAAAATGTGGAAATACTGTCAAAGCGCTTTGAGTACCTTGAAGGTAGAAAAGCGCTATACAAGTATAACCCATTTATTTACCAATATTTTGGTACAAGTACCAAAATATTTCAATACTTTTCGTTACTTTATTAAATAAATATAAAAGGGACCACAAAAAATTGCATTATTGGCTTTATTTTAACAAAAAAATCTTTGGGTACATTAAACATATGTTTATTATTGCATGTTTGTCCTTAAATAAAATAGTGAACATACAAGACAACTTGTCTTTTAGTAGTAAGTGTCAGGTATTGGTGGTGACGAACCCCAAGATGCAGAGATGGCAGGCTTGATACAGGAAGACATGATGTCCAAAAACTGCAGGAAAAACACAAACCAGGAATCAGGAGACAGGAAACAGGATACCAGGAAAACAGGTGAACTGGAAACAGCGAACAGGAACCAGCAAACAGGAAAGGAGAAAACTGGAGACCACAACCAGCAAACAGTCCACAGCATACAGCATACAGGTAGTAATACTCCAGCACTGACTGGAGGGAGAGGCAGGTATAAATAGGAGCCTGATTGGCAATTGCCACCGGGTGTGCCAGACTGCCAATCAGGGACAGGTGAGGGAAAACAGCGCTCAGGGAGACAAGCAGGAAACTGAACCAAAATAAGAGCGCTGACAGGAAATAAAACAGAGGGGAAACTAAAACATAACCAAACTGTCAGTGACAAGCCTAAAAGTAAGTAAGCAAACAAAGGCTCCTAATTAGTCTGCTGACATATACAGTACAGTAACATATTCTGTCAGTTATCATTCCAGTACTTTTTAGAGGCGGTATAGTACCGAATATGATTCATTAGTATCGCAGTACTATACTAATACCGGTATTACCGGATTGTTCCATCTGGTTTTGAATTCTTCTTTGATAGGGCTTCTTTCAGGAGCAAAAGCCTGCGGAACACTACAGAACTCAGCAAACACATTTGGAATCTCAAAGACAATAATGTTGAATATTCAATAACATGGCAAATTCTTGCATCCAGCACACCTTACAACAGTGGTAATAAAAGATGCAACCTATGCTTAAAAGAGAAACTGTTTATTATATACCGTCCAGACCTGTCATCCCCCAACAAGCGCAGCGAAATTGTATCAGCATGCCGTCACAGAAGGAAACACCTCCTAGGTTACACATGAGCCAATCACCACGCCCCTATGCCTGCCTGTACCCACCCGCTCTGTGCCCTATATAAACCATGGTATGTGAATGCTTCCATTAAAATCTCCTGATGATTGAGGAAACCCCTCATGAAACAGGCCTGTAGAGATGAAATAGTCTTGTGATTTTTTTTCCCACACATACATATTACGCTCTACCACGGTATCGAGCACTATTTTTTTGGATAATCTAATTAAGACATATATATATATATATATATATATATATATATATATATATATATATATATATATATATATATATATATATATATATATATATATATATATATATATATATATATATATATATATATATGCACACATACGCATTTGTATATTTCTTATAGTAGTGCTGTCAATTGAATAATTGTTTTGTTTATTTTTTAAATATACTGTATGGCATTCTGACGATAAAATACATTTTTGTCAAAATATTGCTTCATTTAAATTATGCCTGCATGTAATTTACTGTTATAAATCGTGATTAATCAAAATGCTAAATTGTGATTAATCTGAAAAAATAACCATTTGACAGCACATTTAATCTTATGTTATTTATGTTATTATTTATTAGTCATTTAAATTGATATGCTGTTCATCTTGCATGCCACATAGTTGTGTGATAAATAAATACAAATATATTGTTTTGGACAAATCGTGTATGTTTTCCTTTTTTATAAGTACGGGTCTGAGTGCCCTCGAAGGAACAGTTTAACATGGATATGTGACACCAGGCCATACCATGGATCTGTGCCTTCTCAGGAACATATTGAGTAAACACACAGAACTGACACAAAATGTGAACCACGACGCTACACTACTCATTAGGAGATGGGAACCCGTACGCTACTAATTCCCACTGCTTGGGACTCCAACAATTTTTGGTACTTTTGTGTGTGTTGAAAAATATTAATGGTGACCAAGGACATCAAAGCCCTACTGAATGAGAAGAAGAGGGCATTCAATGCTGGTAACACGGAGGAGGTGAAAAGAGTTCAGGGGCTGCTGAAGGCCAAACTCAGGGAGGCCACGGAGAACTACAGGAGGAAGCTGGAAGGGAAGCTGAAGGACAACAACATGAAGGCGGTTTGGAGAGGTATGCAGACCATCACAGGCCTCAAACCGTCCGGGGGTAGGGGTGGACGGAGACAAAGAGAGGGTCAATGAGCTAAACCAGTTCTTTAACAGGTTTGACACAGTGGCTCCGACAAGCTCCTGCCCCCCCCCCCCGAGACATGCCAGCCGGCCCCCTAACAACTTCCGCGAACCAATCCATCCCCCCCACCCCCTCCTCCCTTCCCCCACTTAACACCTCACCCTCAGCTCGACCATCCCCCCTCCCCCAAGCACCTGAGACCCCCCCAGTGTGTCTGTCTGCAGAATAGCAGGTGAATGCACAGCTAAAGAAGTTACACACAGGCAAGGCCGCAGGTCCTGACGGTGTGAGCCCCAGGGTGCTCAAAGCCTGCGCCCCACAGCTGTGTGGTGTGCTTCAGCACATCTTCAACATGAGCCTTAGGCTGCAGAAAGTCCCCACACTGTGGACAACCTCATGTGTGGTCCCCATCCCCAAGTGCACGCGACCCAGCACGTCGAAGGACTACAGGCCGGTGACTCTAACCTCCCATATCATGAAGACCATGGAGAGGTTGGTCCTGGAACAACTCCGCCCGACGATCAAGCCACACCTGGACCCACTCCAGTTCGCCTACCAGCCCCGACTCGGAGTGGAGGACGCAGTCATCTACCCGCTGAACCGAGCCCACACCCACCTAGACAAGCCTGCGAGCAGTGTGAGGGTCATGTTTTTTGACTTCTCCAGTGCGTTTGATACCATACGGCCTGGGCTACTGGGTGTGAAGTTAGAGACGATGCAGTTGGAGGCCCCCTTGGTGTCCTGGGTTGTTGATTACCAGACTGACAGACCACAGTACGTGTGACTGCAGGACTGTGTTTCTGACAGGCTCTGCAATAGTGGGGTGTATTGAGGATGGTGATGGTGAGGAATACAGGGCACTGGTGGAGGACATTGTCACATGGTGTGGAAAGAACCACCTCCAGCTCAATGTGACGAAGACCAAGGAGCTGGTTGTGGACCTGGGAATGAGGAGGAGTACTCCGGCGACCCCTGTTTCCATCAGGGGGGTCAATGTGGACATGGTTGAGGATTATAAATACCTCAGAGTACACATCGACAACGAGCTGAATGGGTCAAAACACGCTGAGGCACTCTACAGGAGGCTAGGATCCTTCAACGTCTGTACAAAGATGATGAAGATGTTCTACGAGTCGGTGGTGGCGGGCGCCTTCTTGTACGCCATGGCCTGCTGGGGCAGCGGACTGAGAGCGAGGGACGCAAACAGGCTGGACAAGCTGGTAAAGAAGGCCAGTAACGTGGTGGGAGTGGAGCTAGACTCTCTGGCGGTGGTGTCAGACAGGAGAAGTCTAGCAAAGCTCCTAGCCATTATGGACAACACCTCCCACCCATAGGTGGATTAATGACCGGGCCTACCGGGCCCAGGCCCAGGGGGCCAGAGGCCCCAAGGGGCCAGGCCAACTTGGCCCCGCGGCCGCGACCCAAGCAAAACTACTTTTGCAAAAATAATAATCTTAAGCCCCAAGGGGCCAGGCCAAATTGGCCCCGCGGCCATGATCCATAGAGGGTAAGAGGCCCCAAGGGGCCAGGTCAACTTGGCCCCGCGGCCGCGACCCACAGAGGGCCAGAGGCCCCAAGGGGCCAGGCCAACATGGCCCCGCGGCCATGATCCATAGACGGTCAGAGGCCCCAAGGGGCCAGGCCAACTTGGCCCCGCGGCCACGATCCATAGAGGGTCAGAGGCCCCAGGGGGCCAGGTCAACTTGGCCCCGCGGCCACGATCCATAGACGGTCAGAGGCCCCAAGGGGCCAGGCCAACTTGGCCCCGCGGCCACGACCCACAGAAGGCCAGAGGCCCCAAAGGGCCAGGCCAACTTGGCCCCGCGGCCGCGAGCCACAGAAGGCCAGAGGCCCCAAGGGGCCAGGTCAACTTGGCCCCGCGGCCACGATCCATAGAGGGTAAGAGGCCCCAAGGGGCCAGGTCAACTTGGCCCCGCGGCCGCGACCCACAGAGGGCCTGAGGTCCTAAGGGGTCAGGCCAACTTGGCCCCGCGGCCATGATCCATAGAGGGCCAGAGGCCCCGAGGGGTCAGGCCAACTTGGCCCCGATCCATAGAGGGTCAGAGGCCCCAAGGGGCCAGGCCAACTTGGCCCCGCGGCCACGACCCACAGAGGCCCCAAGGGGCCAGGCAAAATTGGCCCCGCGGCCATGATCCACAGAGGGCCAGAGGCTCTCAATCATTATTATCAAAGCTAATTCTCAAATTGGATGGATCACACAACCTCACTCACATATTCTTTATCAATTATTAAAGGTTGTTTCTGAATTTTGATCACAGAACTTAATGCAAATATTCTTGATTGATTGACAAAGCTCATTCTCAAATTTTGATTACACAACCTTACTCTGACAAATTATCATTATCAAAAAGCTCTATCTCGAATTTGGATCACAGAATCTCACTCAAGTATTCTTAGCTGTGCCCCTCCCCCATCAAGTCTTTCATAAACCGGTCTGTTCTTTTAGAATCTCCTCATTTGGTATTTTGAACTCGTGAGAGACTGCTCAAAATTTGGTTTCCTTTCCCTCAGTTCAGACTCAGAGATAATTTGAAATCATTCAACAAGAAGTTTAACGCGCGCACACACACACACACACACACTTGAGTTGAGCATTACTTGGAAATTCTTATATTTTCCATTTTGCTGTTATTATCAGCATCTTCCCATTTTGTCCTTTTCTTTCGAGAAAGTTTACAGTCTGACATTTGTCACTGCTGTCAGTTAATAACTTTTTGGTCTTTGACCCATTTTGTCATTTTCTCGATTCGATCGTCACTGACCACTCTCTCCTGTCTGGCAGACATCGTTGCTGCCATCATAGCTAGCAAGCTGCCTGCAGCGGGTCATCCCTATGTTCCCCGTCCCTATGTTACCCGGGTCCTATGTTCCCCTCTACCGGGGAACTAAGGACCCTTTTTAAAAAAAAGGGTTCTATGTTCCCCGCTGCGGGGAACGTACAACACTTTTTCCAGAAAAGGGTTCTATGTTCCCCGCTGCTTCCAATGCGCGACTAAGTAAGACGCACGCAGACACGCATGACAGAGACGCGTTTAAGTTGTCGAAGGAAGGAAGTTCGCGTTTGAGTTGCTCTATCTGCTGCCGCACGCCCTGTGACAGGTTAGGTTTAGGGATGGTTTTGGTCAGGGCACAATTTCGCCAAAAAAGTGCTCCACAACGCCCTGTGACAGGTTAGGTTTAGGGATAGTTTTGGTCAGGGCACAATTTCGCCAAAAAAAAGTGCTCCACAACGCCCTGTGACAGGTTAGGTTTAGGGATGGTTTTGGTCAGGGCACAATTTCGCAATTTCGCCAGATACAATGCAGGGAACATAGGACCCTTTTTTAGAAAAAGGGTCCTAAGTTCCCCGGTCGCATACAAAGACCCAGGAACAACCGGGGAACATAGGACCCGGGGAACATAGGACCCGGGGAACATAGGCACGCTCCCGCCTGCAGATAGCAACATTTTGGTGTCCTTTGGGAAAATATTTAGAAAGAAGACAAAAGTACACACAGTTGTACAACTATTATCTTTATGATCTTTTTTTTGTTAGTTTCTCTGTTACTGTGTGTGGCCAATTAAGCGACTTTTGGCCATACCTGGCTGGTGACATTTAGCGACTTTCTGGTTGATGTTAAGATTAATAATAGCAACAGTTCTCTTCATCTTAATGCAATTTATTGTATCTGTCTCTCCACATTTTGCCATTAGGTACTTTGAGCTCTTGTTGGTCAGTCACTCTAAGGTACATTGTTGCTGCCATCATAGCTAGCAAGCTGCCTGCAGATAGCGACATTTTGGTGTCCTTTGAGAAATATTAAGAAAGAAGACAAAAGTACAAGACATTGTACGATTACTATCTTTTTAAAATTATTTGTTTCACTGTGTGATTGACCGACTTTGCCGCTAGATTTCGCGTCTTTTGGCCATACCTGGCTAGCGACTAAAAACATCATTTAGCGACTTTTTGGTTGTGAAGATAAGTGGTAAAAGCAGATCTTCCTGTTGGTCTTCCCACATTTTGCCATTTGGTACTTTGCACTCTTCTTGGTCACTCCAAGGCATTTGTCCCTGCCTTCAGCTAGTCACTTGGCTCTTTTGGAATATATTTCACTGTAATTGGCTCTCTCTCTCTCTGTCTCCTCAGTACAAATCAGCCTGTTCCCTTGCCATTCATCACTGACCACTCTGCTCTCCTGTCTGTCAGACATTATTGCTGCTTGCAGATAGCTTGGGGTCCTTAGAGAAAATATCAGAAGAGAAAAGTACACAATTATCTTAATTATCTTTTTTATTCAGTCAGTCCTTCAGTGAGTCCCAGTGTGTTGGCGATTAAGCAACGTTGGCATTCAATTAGCGACTTTTGGCCATACATGGCTGGCGACTCAAAAAACTAGAAAAAAAGTACAAAAAGTTGTACAATTAATATCTTTATTATCCTTAATTCCCCTGAATCCTAGAGTGTGTTGCAATTAAGCAACTTTGCTGCTAGGTTTAGCGACTCTTGTTTTGGGCATACCTGGCTAGCGACTACAAACATTATTCAGCAACTTTTTGGCTGTTAAGATTAACGTTAATAAATTAAATCCTAATACAATTTATTGTGTTGGTCTCGCCATCTTGCTATTAGGTACTTTGAATTCTTGTTGGTCTCTGCTAAGGTATCTGGCTGTTGTCTTTGCCTTCAGTTAGTCACTTGGCTCTGGAATATATTTAACTGTACTTGGCTCTCTCTTTCTCCTCAGTACAAATCAGTCTGTTCCCTTGCCATTTAGACATTTTCTTGATTGGATCATCACTGACCACTCTGCTCTCCTGCTGTCTATCAGACATTGTTGCTCCCATCATAGCTAGCAAGCTGCCTTGGTGTCCTTTGTGAAAATATTTAGATAGAAGACTAAAGTGCACAAAGGTGTACAATTATTATCTTTTCAAAATATTTGTTTCACTGTCAGTGTGATTGACCGACTTTGCCGCTAGATTTCGCGTCTTTTGGCCATACCTGGCTAGCGACTGAAAACATCATTTAGCAACTTTTTGGTTGTGAAGATAAGAGGTAAAAGCAGATCTGCCTGTTGGTCTTTCCACATTTTGCCATTTGGTACTTTGCACTCTTGTTGGTCACTCCAAGGCATTTGTCCCTGCCTTCAGCTAGTCACTTGGCTCTTTTGGAATATATTTCACTGTAATTGGCTCTCTCTCTCTTTCTCCTCAGTACAAATCAGTCTGTTCCCTTGCCATTTAGACATTTTCTTGATTCGATCATCACTGACCACTCTGCTCTCCTGCTGTCTATCAGACGAATCAGTTGATTCTCTGCTCTCAATTGTCTATGCTAGTAAGCTGTTATTCTCTGCTTTGGAGTGTTGATGCTGGGTTGCTAGTTTTCTAAATCACCTCACACACTTGAAGGAAGCAGCACCGATCATAAACACACAAACAAACTCACACACACACACACACACACACACACACACACACACACACACACACACACACACACATAGTTGGTTTATCTGTTGTGATAGGCGAAGAGCCAATGTGCAAAGAAAGAAGGGAAATATGGATCATAAACGTTTAAGTGGAGGAGCTAGAAAAAAAATTCAGCAAGAAAAGAAAAAAAAGGAATCAGTTTTACTTGAGAGTGTTCCAAATATCTCCAGCTTCTTCAGTACAAAGACATCTGCTGAAAGCAATTCTATAAATGCTACTGCAAATTCAGCTAAGGTTAGCAATGCACCTGAGCTAGCATGTAGCTCCCAAGATCCTGAGACCACTACAAGTGTAGACACTGAACCAAATGCTTCTGATGCTTATGATTCAACCAATTCAGCAGTAGCCAGTTGCTCGGATGAATGTGAGGTCACTGCACCTCTGGACAGCATAGAAAATGAGCTGAATCTTTCTTCAACACCATCTACAGTGACAACTCTACCTAGTGATCCCGCTAAATGGGCTGAGACCCTCACTGAGTCAATGAAGGAAGTTCTTATTCAAAGAGGTGCAAAATCATTTCACAACCGTCACAGCCATTATCCAGCTTCTGTGAGGAACAGTGGGCTAGGAGGCAAAACCCGATGCCTAAACAATGAACATTTTACTTCACACTTGCCCAATGGACAACGAGTACAAAGAGAGTGGCTGATGTACTCTCCCTCTACTGGTAATGTTTACTGCTTTGCATGCAAACTGTTTTCCCCAAAAACGCATTCTTTTGTGACAGGCTATTGTGATTGGAAACACTCAGAAAGATTTGGTGAACATGAGCGAAGTGCTGAGCACATAACCTGCATGCAAGCAGTCTTGAACCGCGCCAAAGGTGCCACAGTTGATGCAGACCTGTTCAAACAGTTTCAGGCAGAGAGCAGCTATTGGAGGCAGGTGTTACAAAGAGTTGTTGCAGTCATTAAATTCCTTGCAGAAAGGGGCCTTGCATTTAGGGGTAAAAATGAATCGTTAGGGTCTCCTCTCAATGGGAACTACCTTGGTATTCTGGAGGTCCTGGCTGAATTTGATCCCTTTCTAAAGGATCACATCAGAAAGTTTGGGCAGATGGGTCGAGGTAATACCTCATATCTGTCCTCCACCATTTGTGAGGAATTCATTGAATTGATGGGTGCAAAAACCAAACAGGCTATAGCAGATGAACTGCAAGCAAGCAAATACTACTCTATCATTGTGGATTCAACCCCAGATTTATCTCATGTGGACCAATTGACATTCATATTCCGTTTTGTTAGCAAAGAGGGCAGTGTTGTTGAACGCTTTGTGGGTTTTGAGCCCATTACTAGCCATACAGGTGAAAGTTTGGCTAACTGTGTCATGTCTGTGTTGGAAAATCTAGGGTTAGAGCTGTCAAATTGCAGGGGGCAGGCTTATGATAATGCCAGCAACATGTCAGGGAGGTATAATGGGTTGCAGGCTCACTTAAAGAAAAGCAACCCATTAATACACTATATTCCATGTGCAGCTCACTCTTTGAATTTGGTGGGAGTCAACAGCATTGACAGATGTGGAAATGAAGTCTCTAAGTATTTTGACTTGATTCAGTCTATTTACAACTTCACAACTGCATCCACACACCGATGGGACAGGGTATTTGGCAATTCCAACATAGATCTCACACTTAAAGCTTTATCCAACACGCGTTGGAGTTGCCGTGCAGAATCTACCAAAGCACTGTGGCAGAACTACAGTAAAATAAAAGCAGCACTACAGGTTATTTCCACTGATGACACAGAGAAACGAGACACACGAACTGAAGCTGACAGTCTAGTGCGGAAGCTGGATTCACTTGAGATGGCCTTCATGGCAGGCTTTTGGGACACTGTTCTGTCCAGATTTCAGGCCACAAGTCTGCAACTTCAAAAAGCAGACATGGACCTTGGTACAGCAGTTAGATTGCTGGAATCTCTGCGCACCTTTGTTCTCTCCCAAAGAGATCTATTTGATCATTTTGAGCAGAAAGCCTTAAACATGTTGGGTGGCACCCCATCTTACAGGGCTGAACGGACGAGGAAACGTAAAAAGTTTGCTGATGAATCAGCATCCCCAGATGTTGTGCTTGAGGGAAGGCAACTGTTTCAAATAGAGACATTTATTGCCTCTATTGATCAACTGAGTTCAAGCCTTAATCACCGTCTGGAGGCCTACAAACATCTGAACAATTTGTTCAGTGTCCTTTTCTCTTTGGATACAGAGTCCAATGCTTCAGTCCTTCACAAGGCCAAGATTCTCACTGAATCATACCCATCTGACCTCAATGAAAGTCTTGGACAGGAGCTTATACAGTTCAAATCTTTTATACAGCTCAACAACACTGATGAGGAGAGGACCACTTCAGGACTGCTCAAAACAATAATACATTTTGGACTACAGCCTACGTTTCCTAATACATACATTGCGCTACAGATTTTTCTCACTCTACCGGTCAGTAACTGTGAGGGAGAACGCTCATTCTCTCTTTTGTCAAGAGTAAAAAATGAGCTGCGCACAAGAATGACTCAGAAAAGATTAAATGCGTTATCTCTAATGGCAATTGAGAGTGAGCTGACAAGAGAGTTGGACTTCAATGATGTGGTGGATGATTTTGCAAAATTGAAAGCACGAAAGAAACCCCTTGCTTAAAGGTGCACTGTGTAAGATTTTTAGGTTATTTCCAGAATTCACCCATTCACTAATGTTAGGCTACCTGTTTTCATGAATACTTACCACCACCATAAAATTCTAAGTATCCATTATGACTTGGAGAATTGCACTTTTGCCATTTCTGGGAAGTGTCACCTGGATTGTGAAGATAGGATTGACTTTAGGCAGAAGCTTGGTGCTTTCTCTGGCAAACTGAACCTCAAGCTTCATTCTCTGCAGCTTTGCATTCTTGTGCAGACTTTCATCCACAAGGAACTTTTCAACTTCCCCACTATCGTGAAGGGGCCATCAAAAGATTTCAGTGTGTCCAGCATGTCTAGTCTCTTACTCTCCTTTCTTTGAGCCATCTCTTGTTTCTCATCTGCCCTACTCTCGAATTTTGCCTTCATGAATTTACTCCAGTTGAGTTCAACCTCCCTTTTTGCTTGTGCTGCTGCCTTGAAACCTCTGAAGCTCCTGGCTCTTCTGTAAAATTATTGACCTATTGACTGCGTTCAGTGTGCCCAACTTCTTCAGTTTGTAGTCCACCTTGCCACATTGTCTCTCCATCCCAATGTTGTGCACAGGAGTGCCATCAATGTTACTAGCCTGTTCACTGACAGGGTCCATTGGGAAGGTCTCCTCATCCATCCTCTGCCTGGCCAGGACAGTCTTCAGATGGGGCAGCATGAGATCTGTCAGCTGCTTCACTTCATCCAAGTATTCGGCAGCCACGTCTGACACTGAGTTCAGGACATGTCCAGTGCCTGTCCAGCCACTATAGCATTCTTGGAAATGGGCTATCTTGACCTGCATGCAGCCCTTGTACCATGAACTGGCCTACACCTTTCTTTGTGGTGCTCTCCGATGCATGTTATCATTTTACCTTTCTCCTTCTCCTCAAGCTTAACCACAAATAGATACAGACTTTGAGCCTCAATTTGCTGCACAGCTGCCGTTATGCCAATGTGTTTTCCTAAGATATTATTTTATTTTTAATGATAGAAGGGAGGAAAAGGGGGCAAAAATCATGTCCGATTTAGTTTTTTGGGTGGGTTGGGGGGTTTATTTCATGATAGCTACCAACTTCCAATACATAATATCTCTCAAATGACCCAATGCACCATCACTGAAGTGGGCGTAATCATTTTCAAAAATGTTTATTTTTAGGCCATTTATCCCCTCCCCCTGTGTCTGTGTGAAACCTGTGCTTGTCAGTGTCTGTGTGGTATACCTAATAGTGTGTGTGCAGTATGTGCACTCTTCTGTACAGTACAGTGTGCATGTCTGTTCACAGTATACAGTATTTCTTGCATAGTGCGTGCGTGTGTGTGCGCCCACACGCGCGGGGGGTTGAGGGGCCAAGACCATGTCAGGCCCAGGGGGCCAAAATTTCTTAATCCGCCCCTGCTCCCACCCACTACACTCGGACCTGGAGGAGAGAATGAGCACGTTCAGTGGAAGGCTCAGACTCCCAAAATGCAACACGGAACGACACAGGAGGTCCTTCATACCGACAGCCATCAGACTGTATAATGCATATGTTCCTTCTTGACTGCACTTAAATGTAGAATATTTGTATAATATATTTATATTATTCACATGTGAATAATGCTGTATAGTATTTATTGTCTATTGTGAGCGAACTGTGGTGCTGAATTTCCCACAGGGATCAATAAAGTACTTTCTATTCTATTCTATTCTAATTAGTAGCATGTCATTAGCAAATCCAATGTATACTAGCTTCAAGCTAGCGCATTTTAGGAAAAGTGGAGCCTTACTTTACTTACGTTGAAGCGTTTTTTTTTTGTCAAATTATTGTCGGCATTGAAAATTGCAAAATTAGAGGTAGTTTGGCTGAGTCCGCTCTCAGTGCTACTGGAGTGATCGCCAAAAATTGCTGTATCAAGTTGCAAAATGTGAGATGTCTTTCAGTGTGTTAGGGTTATTGTGGATATTTTTTCTACAATTAATTGTTAAAAGAAACCCCAAAATTGACAATCGTGCTTTCTAAAGTGCTACTAAATTAGTGGCACATGCAGGATATGATCAGTTAATTTGATAACGATTGTATAGCTCAGGGGTTTTTCAAAGGGACAAGCGGTAGAAAATGGATGGATGGATGGATGAATAATTATAAATAAATACCATCCATCCATCTTCTTCCGCTTATCCGAGGTCGGATCGCGAGGGCAGCAGCCTAAGCAGGGAAGCCCAGACTTTCCTCTCCCCAGCCACTTCGTCCAGATCTTCCCGGGGGATCCCGAGGCGTTCCCAGGCCAGCCGGGAGACATTGTCTTCCCAACGTGTCCTGGGTCTTCCCCGTGGCCTCCTACCGGTCGGACGCGCCCTAAACACCTCCGTAGGGTGGCATCCTGACCAGATGCCCGAACCACCTCATCTGGCTCCTCTCGATGTGGAGGAGCAACGGCTTTACTTTGAGCTGGCAGAGCTTCTCACCCTATCTCTAAGGGAGAGCCCCGACACCCGGCGGAGGAAACTCATTTCAGCCGCTTGTACTCGTGATCTTGTCCTTTCGGTCATAACCCAAAGGTGAGGATGGGAACGTAGATCGACCGGTAAATTGAGAGCTTTGCCTTCCAGCTCAACTCCTTCTTCACCACAACGGATCGATACAGCGTCCGCATTACTGAAGACGCCGCACCGAGACGCCTGTTGATCTCACGATCCACTCTTCCCTCACACGTGAACAAGACTCCTAGGTACTTGAACTCCTCCACTTGGGGAAGGGTCTCCTCCCCAACCCAGAGATGGCACTCCACTCTTTTCCGGGCGAGAAACCATGGACTCGGACTTGGAGGTAATGATTCTCATCCCAGTCGCTTCAGACTCGGCTGACAACCGATCCAGTGAGAGCTGAAGATCCTGGCCAGATGAAGCCATCAGGACCACATCATCTGCAAAAAGCAGAGACCTAATCCTGCAGCCACCAAACCGGATTCTCTCAACGCCTTGACTGCGCCTAGAAATTCTGTCCATAAAAGTTATGAACAGAATCGGTGACAAAGGGCAGCCTTAGCGGAGTCCAACCCTCACTGGAAACGTGTCCGACTTACTGCCGGCAATGCGGACCAAGCTCTGACACTGATCGTACAGGGAGCGGACCGCCACAATCAGACAGTCCGATACCCCATACTCTCTGAGCACTCCCCACAGGACTTCCCGAGGGACACGGTCGAATGCCTTCTCCAAGTCCACAAAGCACATGTAGACTGGTTTGGCAAACTCCCATGCACCCTCAAGAACCCTGCCGAGAGTATAGAGCTGGTCCACAGTTCCACGACCAGGACGAAAACCACACTGTTCCTCCTGAATCCGAGGTTTGACTATCCGGCGTAGCCTCCTCTTCAGTACACCCGAATAGACCTTACTGGGAAGGCTGAGGAGTGTGATCCCACGATAGTTGGAACACACCCTCCGGTTCCCCTTCTTAAAAAGAGGAACCACCACCCCGATCTGCCAATCAAGAGGTACCGCCCCCGATGTCCATGCGATGCTGCAGAGTCTTGTCAACCAAGACAGCCCCACAGCATCCAGAGCCTTAAGGAACTCCGGGCGGATCTCATCCACTCCCGGGGCCTTGCCCCCGAGGAGCTTTTTAACTACCTCAGCAACCTCAGCCCCAGAAATAGGAGGGTCCACCACAGATTCCCCAGGCACTGCTTCCTCATAGGAAGACGTGTTGGTGGGATTGAGGAGGTCTTCGAAGTTTTCCCTCCACCGATCCACAACATCCGCAGTCGAGGTCAGCAGAACACCATCCTCACCATACACGTGTTGACAGTGCACTGCTTCCCCTTCCTGATGCGGCGGATGGTGGTCCAGAATCGCTTCGAAGCCGTCCGGAAGTCGTTTTCCATGGCTTCCCCAACTCCTCCCATGTCCGAGTTTTTGCCTCCGCGACCGCTGAAGCCGCACACCGCTTGGCCTGTCGGTACCTGTCCGCTGCCTCCGGAGTCCTATGAGCCAAAAGGACCCGATAGGACTCCTTCTTCAGCTTGATACAGCAGTATCAAGCTGAAGAAGGTCATATAGACCCTCACCGCCGGTGTCCACCAACGGGTTCTAGGATTATCGCCACGACAGGCACTAACTACCTTGCGGCCACAGCTCCAATCAGCCGCCTCGACAATAGAGGTGCGGAACATGGTCCATTCGCACTCAATGTGCAGCACCTCCCATGTTCAAAGTTCTTCCGGAGGTGGGAATTGAAACTCTCTCTGACAGGAGACTCTGCCAGACATTCCCAGCAGACCCTCAAATTGCGTTTGGGCCTGCCAGGTCTGTCCGGCATCCTCCCCCACCATCGCAGCCAACTCACCACCAGGTGGTGATCAGTAGAAAGCTCCGCCCCTCTTTTCACCTGAGTGTCCAAAACATGAGGCCGCAAATCCAATGACACAAATACAAAGTCGATCATGGAACTGCGGCCTAGGGTGTCCTGGTGCCTAGAGCACATATGGACACCCTTATGTTTGAACATGGTGTTTGTTACGGACAATCTGTGACGAGCACTGGATTGGTACTTTTCAGAGGCGGTAGCGGACCGGTACTTTTCAGAGGCGGTATAGTACCGAATATGATTCATTAGTATCGCGGTACTATACTAATACAAGTATACCGTACAACCTTAATTTATATGCTTCTTAAATAAATATAATTGCAAATGAAAATACTGCTTCACCACTTTAGTCATAATTCTTGCGCTTGAGAAATTTCTCAATGACTTTATCTTCAGACTTCTTCTGTTTGTTTGAGATTGTCATTACTGCCACAAGTGGTGGGAAAGTGCATTACAGGTGAGTACCGAAACAGATATTTTGTGAACAAACGCCAAAAACAGTCACCTTTTTCCTCAACCTTTGCAGACTAAAAAGTAGCAGAATTACGGGCGGCATGGCGTAGTGGGTAGAGCAACCGTGCCAGAAACCTGAGGGTTGCAGGTTCGCTCCCCGCCTCTTACCATCCAAAAAAAAAAAAAATCGCTGCCGTTGTGTCCTTGGGCGGGACACTTCACTCTTGCCACTCACACCGGTGAATTGAATGATGAATGATAGGTGGTGGTCGGAGGGGCCGTTGGCGCAAATTGCAGCCACGCTTCCGTCAGTCTACCCCAGGGCAGCTGTGGCTATGAAAGTAGCTTACCACCACCACCAGGTGTGAATGAATGATGGGTTCTACATGTAAAGCGACTTTGGGTACTTAGAAAAGCGCTATATAATTCCCAGGTATTATTATTATTAGAATTGATGAAGAATTTTGATCCCCCTTGGAGTTTTTGGTCGTATTCGTTGATGATCATCCTTTCTGAACGAGGCGTGAAATTAAAGCCTGTCTTGCATTAGGCAAAACGCACCTTAGAGTCCAGGTGATTTACGGCATATTAACCACATCCAGTGTGTCAGGCTCAGCAGCAGCAAATGAGATGTGAAATTAAACCATGTGGTGACTTGAAGGTCTGCTCATAAACAACTCTTCATTGTTTTCTTCACACAGGATCAGAACTCTGTTTACTGCAGTCACGCAGGCCATGTCCGTCACATTTAGATAACGGGAAAGCGCTCGGACAACAGACGCTTGCATCGATTCTGCGTGCCGGGGTCGTGCAGGTAAATCACGGTGATGGAAGCCCGGCAGCTTTGGCCAGAGCCAAACTCCCCGTCACGGGTCGTAAAGATGATTGAAAAAGCGGAGAAAGCAGGTCGCTGCTATTAGTCTACGCCATGATTGCTGCAGGGGGCGGTGCTTGAAGAGCTCGCCTCAGCAGAAAAGGGGAAGGGTTAAAGGTCAGGCGCAGCTGACGCCATCACAAACTGGGCGTGCATTTGTTCTAGAACATATGCAAGTTGACTTATTAGGAACAAGGTGAGATTAGTTCAAATACGCACGTGTTTATTTAGACGCATTCATGGTTGTTTCCACTTGTCGTCTTTATTCAAGGTGAGACTTTGTGCACAAATAGATGCAAACGGCACTTAGCTTTGTCAGTTTAAACTGCGTTATCGCTGATGTACTACTACCGCAGCTTATACTGCATACTGTATGTAGTCAGTTGCCAGTTTTACCGCAAGGAGGTTATGTTAGTTCATACAAAAAAAGGAAAAAACAACAAGAATGGAGTCATTGATTTATGAGGATAAAGTTTTATATGAAGAAAATGTTATTTTCTAACAAAAAATAAATAAATAAAGACCCAGCAGATTTAGTCACATTTTCAGTAGACCCATAATAAATTCATAAAAGAACCAAACTTCATGAATGTTTTTGTGACCAACAAGTATGTGCTCCAATCACTCTATCACAAACAAGTATGAGTTGGTGCAATTGTTGGAAATTCAAGACATTATGCTCTTTAAAAGTGTATGTAAACTTTTGACCACGACTGCAGGTTGAAAAGGATTTGCAAATCATAGTATTCTGTTTTTATTTACTAATTACACAACGTGCCAACTTCACTGGTTTTGGGTTTTGTATTTAAACATATATACATATAAATATATATACATATAAATATATATACATATAAACATATAAATATACATATATATATCAAACCAACATAACAAGTGGGTAATGGCCATTGGCGTTGTTAGGCCTATTTTAGGGGGGCTCAAGCCCCCCTAAAATATTCTTAAGCCCCCCTAAATAATTTGGTGTTAAAAAAAAAAAAAAAAAATATCAATTTTTTTATTTATTTTTTATTTTTTAACAAATACATGCCGACATATTCATTATAAAGTGGCCCGAATATGAGTTTAAATAAATAATCATATAACCTGTCATTATTCACTCAGTTTCCCCTCACTTCATAGCGTAAGGTAGAGAGCCCCTTTTGTGCGTCGGTATCCAATCCATTCCCCTTGTTCATATAGAAAATGCCCACGTCACTCAAAATCCAGTCTGCATTTTCTCTGCGACCTTGCTTGCGGTCCTTGGACTTGTTCATATAGAAAATGCCCACATCACTCAAAATCCAGTCCGCATTTTCTCTGCGACCTTGCTTGCGGTCCTTGGACTTGTTCATATAGAAAATGCCCACATCACTCAAAATCCAGTCCGCATTTTCTCTGCGACCTTTCTTGCGGTCCTACAGGTGTACGAAGCACATTAGCACACAGCACTGCAGAACAAGAACGTGAACGGATGCAAAATGGACATAAGAATCTTTTTCAAGAAAGTAAGTATTCATCACTGCTTGTAGTAAAATGTATTAGCTCCACTTTACACCAGGTCTGTGTTTGATAAAAAGTTACATTCGCGCTCTAAAACAATGCTGCTACTTAGTTAGCTAGTTAGCCTGAAATGCATCATGAAGGTCCTGGTTATTTATAATGTTAAATGTGCACTCTTTTTTACTATTTGCTATCTTTGGGGTTACTTCCTTCTGGAGCATCAGCTGTGTTTCTCACTTTACATATGGAGGAGAACAGGAGCTGAGCTCATTCACGTATGACTATCATCAGTAGATAATAATAATAATCACTCCACAACCCCTATTGACCTGTAGGAGTCAGGGCAGAGGAGCACAGAAAGTGAGAGGAGAGAGGCCTATAGAGGCTTTGCAGTCACGTGATTTTATCATGTGACTTTGTGTTATGCCGCCATCTTGCCGGTCAACCGGTCAGCTCGTTCCTACATGTTCGTACATATTCAGTTTGATTTCTGCGCTACATTTTCACCGATTTCATCCGAATTATGGCTGATTTGCTATCCAATGAAGTTGTGCATTTGGATGAAGAGTCCAAGAAACGTTACCGGAGGGGTCACCAACGCGGTGCCCGCGGGCACCAGGTAGCCCGTAAGGACCAGATGAGTAGCCCACTGGCCTGTTCTAAAAATAGCTCAAATAGCAGCACTTACCAGTGAGCTGCCTCTATTTTTTAAATTTGATTTATTTACTAACAAGCTGGTCTCGCTTTGCCCGACATTTTTAATTCTAAGAGAGACAAAACTCAAATAGAATTTGAAAATCCAAGAAAATATTTTAAAGACTTAGTCTTCTTTTGTTTAAATAAATTCATTATTTTTTTTACTTTGCTTCTTATAACTTTCAGAAAGACAATTTTAGAGAAAAAATACAACCTTAAAAATGATTTTAGGATTTTTAAACACATATACCTTTTTACCTTTTAAATTCCTTCCTCTTCTTTCCTGACAATTTAAATCAATGTTCAAGTAAATTTATTTTTTTTATTGTAAAGAATAATAAATATATTTTGATTTAATTTTTCATTTTAGCTTCTGTTTTTTCGACGAAGAATATTTGTGAAATATTTCTTCAAACTTATTATGATTAAAATTCAAAACAATTATTCTGGCAAATCTAGAAAATCTGTAGAATCAAATTTAAATCTTATTTCAAAGTATTTTGAATTTCTTTTAAAATGTTTGTTCTGGAAAATCTAGAAGAAATAATGATTTGTCTTTGTTAGAAATATAGCTTGGTCCAATTTGTTATATATTCTAACAAAGTGTAGATTGGATTTTAACCTATTTAAAACATGTCATCAAAATTCTGAAATTAATTTTAATCAGGAAAAATTACTAATGATGTTCCATAAATTATTTTTTTATTTTTTCAAAAAGATTCAAATTAGCTAGTTTTTCTCTTCTTTTTTTCGGTTGAATATTGAATTTTAAAGAGTCGAAATTGAAGATAAACTATGTTTCAAAATTTAATTGTCATTATTTTCGTGTTTTCTCCTCTTTTAAACCGTTCAATTAAGTGTAAATATCATTAAGTATTAATAATAACACAAAGTTAAAGGTAAATTGAGCAAAATGGCTATGTCTGGCAATTTATTTAAGTGTGTATCAAACTGGTAGCC
This sequence comes from Entelurus aequoreus, assembly GCF_033978785.1. Classification (NCBI taxonomy): domain Eukaryota; kingdom Metazoa; phylum Chordata; class Actinopteri; order Syngnathiformes; family Syngnathidae; genus Entelurus; species Entelurus aequoreus. The sequence goes on from NC_084736.1 coordinate 86,316,004, forward strand.
CTTCGCATTAATCAGTACCCAAGAAGTAGCTCTTGGTTTCAAAAAGGTTGGTGACCCCTGCGTTACCGAGAGAAGTTGAACCTTGTTGGCACAACAGATCCGTACCTTTTACCGAGAAGCATGCTATAATCACCTGAGCATTTTGCAACAGCCGACCTGCCTGATCTCTCATATCCAGACATTTATAATTACCTCGTCAATTCACCATCTCCGTACACTGGAAAGGACCTTAAGGCATTCAAGAGTCTGGATGCCTACAAGTATTTTAAAGCAGGTTTTGTGCATGATGGGCTGATATGGCAGATTCCAAACAAGAATCGATTTCTTCTCATGACCAAGGTAAGGAAAAAGCACACACAGAAGAGCCTACTGTCTGTTTACAAATCCGCGTGGCAGTAACAGTGTGATTGTGAAAAAACTACTGAAGTGATTCTAATGAAAACTCACATTGTTAAGCTTTTTTTTTTATTACAAAAGGCCTCCTGTTCAAAAATGCTTTTAATTAAAAAACTGTTTCGCAAACTTCATATTGAAATTTTCCAATTTTTCTCTATGCATTACATCATTTCAAAAAACTACTATTGAGTTTGTGAAACAGTTTTTTAATTAAGCATTTTTGAACAGGAGGGTTTTTGTAATAAAAGATTAGCCTGAAAATGTATCGTATTCAGTTTAAGGATGTGACCAAACAATATTATAAAAAAATTCTATGAAAAATTGCTTTGTAAAAAACTGTTTCCAGGAGCTTCATATTGAAATCTGAGAAATGAATTCCTACAATAAAACAACATTACATAATTTCCAACTATTCAGTATAGAGCTTATGAAACAGTTTCTACAAAAATAATTTTTAGAATTCATGCTTGATAATTCCTTTTGGTTTCTTGCTCAAAATGAACCAGGTTTAAATTTTCAGGCTAATTTAATGAATGATTCATGAGAAAATGTACCAAATGCCAGGTAAAATATGCATAAATGGACAGTAAGAGGTCTAGCCTTGTATGTTATATCCAAATTAGGGACTGATAATAATATAAGGTATGTCATATTATCTGTTTCAGGTAAAACACTCTCAACGGATGAATGATCTTTCCCTCAGACCTTGGGTAGCAATAGCGAAAGATGGTCAGATCCTGTGCTGCCACTGTACCTGCATGGCTGGATTGGGTGAAACATGTTCACATTCAGCAGCATCCCTGTTCGCCCTGAAGACATTAATACGTATGAAGACAGCCACTCCATGCACATCACTACCTTGTCAGTGGCTGAAACCATCAGCATCGCACATAGAATATGCTGAAGGATGCAATATCGATTTTGCCCGTCCAGCCCAGGAACGAAAGAAATGAACTGAAGAAATAATCATCCCATTCCCTGCCTTGCTGCTCTTGCTGCCTTTCTAAAAATGCACCCAGCATTTTCAACAATCATATTTGTATCATCCCATATTGTATTATTTCACATTTTGTGAAACAAATCAGGGGTGAATAGTTTGTTTACATACCTGATATGAAGTGTTCATTGCATATCCTTGTGTACATCGTAGGTTTCCATCGTTCACGACAAATCGCCGCGATCCATTTATTGTGTTTTTTGATGTTTGCCGGGAATCTATAGAAGCTAAGATTGGATTTATCGCCTCGTCTATTGTTACATCCAACAGCACAGCAGGTTTCCGGCATTTCCAAGCTCAAATAGCAGCAGATATAACAAGAAAGCGTGTGTGAGTCGTTGACCGGCAGTGAACTGGTGATCGGCAAGATGGCCGCCAAGCTAATGGGCGTGGCTGATGACGTCAGCTGCAAAGCCTCTATACTGGAAAGGTGAGTAGGAGAATAATGATACATATAAATAAATATTAAAACAATTTTTTTTTAAATGGCTTATCTGCCCCAAGTGGAGGAGTTCAAGTACCTCGGAGTCTTGTTCACGAGTGAGGGAAAAGTGGATCGTGAGATCGACAGGCGGATCGGTGCGGCGTCTTCAGTAATGCGGACGCTGTATCGATCCGTTGTGGTGAAGAAGGAGCTGAGCCGGAAGGCAAAGCTCTCAATTTACCGGTCGATCTACATTCCCATCCTCACCTATGGTCATGAGCTTTGGGTTATGACCGAAAGGACAAGATCACGGGTACAAGCGGCCGAAATGAGTTTCCTCTGCCGGGTGGCGGGCCTCTCCCTTAGAGATAGGGTGAGAAAATCTGCCATCCGGGGGGAGCTCAAAGTAAAGCCGCTGCTCCTCCACATCGAGAGGAGCCAGATGAGGCTCCCTAGGGAGGTGTTTAGGGCACGTCCGACCGGTAGGAGGCCACGGGGAAGACCCAGGACACGTTGGGAAGACTATGTCTCCCGGCTGGCCTGGGAACGCCTCGGGATCCCCCGGGAATAACTGGAAGAAGTGGCTGGGGAGAGGGAAGTCTGGGCTTCCCTGCTTAGGCTGCTGTCCCCGTGACCCGACCTCGGATAAGCGGAAGAAGATGGATGGATGGATGGATGGCTTATCGATAAGCCATTTGTTTTATTTATTTCTGGGTGGATCATGTTGACTATTGGTCCTCCAAATAGTCAATCATTCTGGTGATGTTATGTAAGAACATATATATATATATATATATATATATATATATATATATATATATATATATATATATATATATATATATATATATATATATATATATATATATATATACATATATAATAATAATAATAATAATAATACCTGGGATTTATATAGCGCTTTTCTAAGTACCCAAAGTTGCTTTACATATATATATATATATATATATATATATATATATATATATATAATGTATATCATAGATTGTATTTGTAATCTACTTTACATTTGATTCCAAATCTCAAAGTGCTACAGAATTACAACCATTGGCGTTGTTAGGCCTATTTTGGCGTTGTAATAAATAAATAAATAAAAAATGGCTTATATATAAGCCATTTGTTTTATTTTATATATATATATATATATATATATATATATATATATATATATATATATATATATATATATATATGTCCTTACGTAACATCACCAGAATGATTGACAAATAGGAGGACCTATAGTCAACATGATCCCCAACATCCTCTAGTATACCTTTAAGTCTTTCATATATATAGGAAAAACCCAGACACCATCTTTGTAGTCATTTTTCTCCTGCGTGGACTTCCGTCTTCCTTTACAATGAGTGAAACTGCACGAAACCTTGTGTCTGCAATTGTAAATAATTTAGTTTTTAAGTTTTGTGTTTCTTGTAGAATCTATATAAAGTAATATACATTAACCTATTGTTAAAATAATGAAAAAAAACATAATTAAATATATTTGTTTTATTGTATTGTTACATTAATAGCTGTTGTAATATTATAGGATGGCTTGTTAAACATTTCATAGGATTTTCAGAGGGAGGAAAAACCAAGACATTTAATATAAAATGTAAAATGAATAAATACATAAAAAGAAAAAGAAAAAAAATGGTTAAAAGCCATCGTCCCGGGGAGCATTTAATTTCGTCCCGTGCATTTTTTTTACGGTCCCCGGGACGACGGGACTACATTAATCTCAAACCCTGGAAATCACATTTTATTGTTTGCATTATTTGTTTCAGCATTGCACTTTGAAGATGGTCCCTCAGCTCTTTGACAGCTTTGGCTCTTTTTCAGATCAGCAGACGAACTCTAAGTCTTTCTTATTTACAGTATATATAAACGTTTCTCATTTCTATTCAGACTTCCATATATATTTCATTTCCTTAACGGCTTGCCATAATATATATATATATATATATATATATATATATATATATATATATATATATATATATATATATATATATATATATATATATATATATATATATATAAGCCAAATTATCCCGATCCAGATATTACTTTAATTCAAGTAATTAAGTAATATTTCCAGGGCTGGCTTGAATTTACAACCATTTTAGTCACATATGTGCCCAAAATGTAATCTGTGCAACTTCAAAATATTTGGGAACAAACAATTATTGTATTGTGAGCTAAAGTTGTGGCATTAGCCTCTATGTTGTGAATTAATAACATAGAGGCTAATGCCATGACTTTCATTGTGTTTCAGTGTATCTTGAAGGATCTTGCAAGTAATTGTTTCTTGTTGATGCTGTAAACAAAATGTCACTGTGCAAACCCATGTTTGCTGTTGTACTGAACACAGATTAAAAATAAACCGACTGAAATAATAATAATAACAATGAATAATTTCTAAGTCTTTGTTAGCCGTTTGTGAAGATTTGTGCTCGTGCGCTACGTTCGCTTGCATCCTGTGCATCTCCTGGGGGCTAAGCCCCCCCTGTCCTTAAAAGCTAGTGACGCCCCTGGTAATGGCTTAACAATCTATTTTTTATACAAACAATACAACAACAATAACTGTCGATGTGCGCACAGCAAAGGCAAAAGAACACTAAAGTCCTTTTGCCTTAGGTGATCTCCAAAACGTTAGCAACCACGTTGCTACAATAAAAACAAAGGAAAATCGTTTTTACCTTGTGTCGGCGAATATTTAAGGCTTTTTTCAACACTCTGGGAGTTTGGGAGTGGCAGACAAGCAGTGGTTTCACCTTACAGTCACCACTAGCATTGACACCACTATTTGTATTTTTGTATTATCAAAAGATGTCACACTTTAATTTAGTACATATTTGCATACAATTAGTTATTTTACTCATTTAAACCTGTGACATTATCTGATGAAAAGGCCTTTAAAAGAGTCAAAATTTAATTTAAAAAAAACTAAAAGTACTAAAGTACATTGAGAAATTTGAGAAAAAAAAAAAAATCCAAAATGTTTTTAAGTCTTCGAAAACTTAAGGACTTTTATGCTTTTAAAGATAAATCCTCAGATGGTTAATAAACATTTGCATGAAACAAACACATGTTGATAGTAATACAAACTTGAAAACGATCAAATATATAAAATGTCTAACTAATTATGAGTTAAATGCGATTAATTACAATTCAATATTTGACAGCCCTAATTGTAATCCAGCAGTGAAGAAAATACAACAATTCCAACTTAATAATATTAGCTGTCAGTGTGATGCAGTCAGCACAATAGTATTGTTACTGACAGGGTCATTAAAAGTATTATCTTGGTGACAGCAGATTATATTGGATGTCATCAGAGATGCATGAAACTGACAAGTAGACGGACATTACACATAATTACTCAACATGTCTGCTTGCAGATAAAGGTCAGATATCACAACCAGAAATGTCAGCTAAATTCACTGATCACATATTGAAATATTATCACTTCTTGGAACATCATTCAGTCTTTCGGGAAGTCTGTAGAGATGAGACGTAATTATGACGAGGATCTATTGATCGTTCCTGACAAAGGAGTCAAATTCAACTTCAGATATCCGTACTGTTACGTCCAACTGACCTTCTACTCTACAATAACATCCATTACAGATATAGTGAATATGATTACATTTGACATATATTTCAGTAAATATTAGCTGCTAATGCATAATCAAGATTAGATCTCGATGAAACTTATGTTCCACATGCAAAATGTTAACCTAACAAAAAATATTGTATTCTATCAATGTTGATTTGACCTAAATTTAATGGAAACCAAATTGGGAAATCTACACTGGGAAAAAGTAATACTGTGTGCTGTGTTACATAGCCCAAAACCAGTGAAGTTGGCACGTTGTGTAAATGGTAAATAAAAACAGAATACAATGATTTGCAAATCCTTTTCAACTTATATTCAATTGAACAGACTGCAAAGACAATATTTATAATGTTGGAACTGAGAATTTTTTTTTTTTTTTGCAAATAATCATTAACTTAGAATTTAATGGCGGCAACACATCACAAAAAAGTTGGCACGGGGGCATATTTACCACTGTGTTACATGGCCTTTCCTTTTAACGACACTCAGTAAACGTTTGGGAACTGAGGAGACCAACCTTTGAAGCTTTTCAGGTGGAATTCTTTCCCATTCTTGCTTGATGTACAGCTTAAGTTGTTCAACAGTCCGGGGGTCTCCGTTGCGGTATTTTAGGCTTCATATTGCGCCACACATTTTCAAATGGGAGACAGGTCTGGACCACAGGCAGGCCAGTCAAGTACCCGCACTCTTTTACTATGAAGCCACGCTGTTGTAACACGTGGCTTGGCATTGTCTTGCTAAAATAAGCAGGGGCGTCCATGAAAAAGACCCGCTTGGATGGCAACATATGTTGTTCCAAAACCTGTATGTGCCTTTCAGCAGATTCTCTGAACCTTTTGATGATATTACCGACTGTAGATGATGAAATCCCTAAATTCCTTACAATAGCTGGTTGACAAATGTTGTTCTTAAACTGTTCAACAATTTGCTCACGTATTTGTTCACAAAGTGGTGACCCTCACCCTATCCTTGTTTGTGAATGACTGAGCATTTCATGGAAGCTGCTTTTATACCCAATCATGGCACCCACCTGTTCCCAATTAGCTTGGGAATTATTTCCCATTCTTGCTTGATGTACAGCTTAAGTTGTTCAACAGTCCGGGGTCTCCGTTGTGGTATTTTAGGCTTCATATTGCGCCACACATTTTCAATGGGAGACAGGTCTGGACTACAGGCAGGCCAGTCAAGTACCCGCACTCTTTTACTATAAAGCTGTTACGGTGCAGGGGGGAAAAAGGAGACGGCACAGATGCAGGGACGTCGTTTTAGCTGTGTTTATTAATATACAATATTATGAAGTGTGAAGTTAACCCAAAATGTGTATGGTGTGACTATGTGTAGGGATTACCTGGGTCGTGTTACCAGGAGTGTTGAGCGAGGTGCGGAAGTCCAAGAGGGCAAGGCAAGCTCGGAGATCCAGAGACAGGCAGGAGGTCAGAGGCAAGAGCGAGGCGTCAAAAGTCTGTGTCCAGGCGGGAAGTCGAGATCCAAGAAGGCAACCAGGGAACCAGAGGAAATACGGGGAGGCGAGACACACAGTTCGTTATCAAGAAGCGGAGGAATGCTGCTGGAACGACACAGGAACACGAGACAAATGAACACGGAGGAGGTAAAAACACAAAGAGAGAGAGAGAGAGAGTGAGCATAGAGCTAGAGATGTCGGCTTACTGTAAGCGAACAGGTAACTACTGTACGTTCTGGCCTGAAACGCTGGTTTGCTCTGGCTTAAGAAGCACAGGGAACTCATCAGCGACAGGTGTGTTGAGTGCTGATTGATTGCAGCTGTGCCGGTGCGCAAAAGTGGCGCGCGCAGCAGAGCGCACAGATGAATGCATTGGAATGCGCCCGGGCCGTGACAGAAGCCACGCTGTTGTAACACATGGCTTGGCATTGTCTTGCTGAAATAAGCAGGGGCGTCTATGATAACGTTGCTTGGATAGCAACATATGTTGCTCCAAAACATGTATGTACCTTTCACCATTAATGGTGCCTTCACTGATGTGTAAATTACCCATACCATCACAGATGCTGGCTTTTCAACTTTGCGCCTAGGACAATCCAGATGGTTCTTTTCCTCTTTGTTCCGGAGGACACGACGTCCACAGTTTCCAAAAACAATTTGAAATGTGGACTTGTCGGACCACAGAACACTTTTACACTTTGCATCAGTCCATCTTAGATGAGCTAGGGCCCAGCGAAACCGGCGGCATTTCTGGGTGTTGTTGATAAATGACTTTCGCTTTGCATAGTAGAGTTTTAACTTGCACTTACAGATGTAGCGACCAACTGTAGTTACTGACAGTGGTTTTCTGAAGTGTTCCTGAGCCCATGTGGTGATATCCTTTACAGACTGATGTTGCTTTTTGATGCAGTACAGCCTGAGGGATCGAAGGTCACAGGCATTCAATGTTGGTTTTCAGGCTTTCTGCTTACATGCAGTGATTTCTCCAGATTCTCTGAACCTTTTGATGATATTACGGACCATAGATGGTGAAATCCCTAAATTCCTTGCAATAGCTGGTTGAGAAATGTTGTTCTTAAACTGTTGGACAATTTGCTCACGCATTTGTTCACAAAGTGGTGACCCTCGCCCCATCCTTGTTTGTGAATGACTGAGCATTTCATGGAAGCTGCTTTTATACCCAATCACGGCACCCACCAGTTCCCAATTAGCCTGTCCACCTGTGGGATGTTCCAAAAAAGGGTTTGATGAGCATTCCTCAACTTTCTCAGTCTTTTTTGCCACTTGTGCCAGCTTTTTTTAAACATGTTGCATGCATAGCAAATGAGCCAATATTTGCAAAAAATAACAAAGTTTCTCAATTGGAACATTAAATATCTTGTCTTTCTATTGAATATAGGTTGTAAAGAATTTGCAAATCATTGTATTCTGTTTTTATTTACCATTTACACAACGTGCCAACTTCACTGGTTTTGGGTTTTGTATATATATATATGTATATATATATATATATATATATATATATATATATATATATATATATATATATATATATATATATATATATATATATATATATATATATATATATATATATATATATATATGTTTATATATACATGTATGTAAACATATATATATATATATATATATATATATATATATATATATATATATATATATATATATATATATATATATATATATATATATATATATATGTTTACATACATGTATATATATATATATATATATATATATATATATGTTTACATACATGTATATATATATATATATATATATATATATATATATATATATATATATATATATATATATATATATATATATATATATATATATATATATATATATATATATATATATATATATATATATATATATATGTGTGTATGTGTGTGTTGGTATGTATATATATGTAAATATATACATATATACACACACATGTATATACATACATATGTATGTATGTATATATATATATATACATACATACATACGTATATATATATATATACACATACATACATACATACATACGTACGTATATATATATATATATATATACACATACATACATACATACATATATATATATATATATATATATATACATATATATGTATATATATATACATATATACATACATACGTATATATATATATATACACATACATACATATATATATAAATATAAATATATATATATATATATATATATATATATATATATATATATATATATATATATATATATATATATATATATATATATATATATATATATACATCTATACATCTATATATATATATATGCATGTATACATATATATATATATGTGTGTGTGTTGGTATATATATATATGTAAATATTTACATGTATATACACTGTAGCGGCTACTCTTGCATTCAACAAGTTCGAAAAAATAAAAATAAAGTAATGCAGAGTAGTCTTGAGGAGGAGGTGTTTGACTCACTAAATTCCTTAATAAGCACTCGCGGAGATATGTCGAGATTCCAAATGATCATAATTTATTTTCACAAACAAAACATATTCTCCGTGGTTGACTTTCAACATAATCAAAATAACTTATTTAGCGGTAAACAAACTGTTTCACTCCTCACTCCTTCAACATGATGGACAGACAAAGGGCACCCAACTGTCCTGTCTTCTTAATTATAGGAGGAGGAAGTGGCTCACCAGTAGGAGCGTGAGCAGCTGAAAACAATCAGTCAATCACAATGAAATCTAAAACATCCAATAATTTATCAACATCATCATTGACATTATTTGATTTCATTGTCAAAACAATTAATAAATAAATAATATAGATAGGCTCCAACATACACACATGTATATACATATATATTTACATACATACACATATACATACATATGTATATATACATACATATGTATATAAATGTATATATACATACATATATATATATATATATATATATATATATATATATATATATATATACATACAAATGTATATATACATACATATGTATATATATATATATATATATATATATATATATATATATATATATATATATATATATATATATATATATATATATATATATATATATATATATATATATATATATATATACATATATATATATATATATATATATATATATATATATATGCGTATGTATGTATATATATTAGGGCTGTGAATCTTTGGGTGTCCCACGATTCGATTGTAAATCGATTCTTGGGGTCACGATTCGATTCACAATCGATTTTTTTTTCAATTCAACACAATTCTCGATTCAAAAACGATTTTTATTTTTATTTTTTATTTTTTTATTAGAACAATACACAACAATACCATAATAATGCAATACAATTTCAAAACTAAACCCAACCCAGCAACATTCAGAATAGCAATAAACAGAGCGATTGAGAGCAATTGAGGACACACAAACATGACACAGAACAATTTAAAAGTAGTGAGACAAAAATGTATATTATCAACAACAGTATCAATATTAGTAACAATTTCAACATAGCAGTGATTAAAAATCCCTCATTGATATTATCATTACAAACATTAATAAAAAAATAATAAAATAAAAATGAACAACAGTGTCACAGTGGCTTACACTTGCATCGCATCTCATAAACTTGACAACACATTGTGTCCAATATTTTCACAAAGATAAAATAAGTCATATTTTTGGTTAATTTAATAGTTAAAACAAATTTAAATAATGGATCCAATATTCCAATATATGACTCATTATTATATAAACTAAATGCAGTTTTTTCTACTGATATAATCTCCATAGCTTGTGTGTACCAATCAGTATGAGTTGGACTATCAACATCTATCCATTTTTTTAATATTACCCTTTTTGTTATTATGCATATTGAAAGAAATGCATTTTTACTCTTTGATGACACGTTACTAAATTGATGGAGATCCCCAAGAATACAAGTTTGCAGTGTCATTGGGATGTTTATATTAAGGACTGTGATTGCTTCTTTTGTTGTTTTCAACCATAACTCTTTTATTCTCTGACATTCCCACAATAAATGAACAAGAGTTGCCTCGGCTGCCCGACACTTCAAACATAACTTGCTATCTACTACACCAATTTTAACCAGCTGAGAAGATGTAAAATACAATATATTCAATATCTTAAATTGAGTCAGTTTTTCTTTAATGCTTCTAAAGGGCTTATTGGCATTTTTCCAAATATCATTCCATTATATGTCTCTTTCATCTAAAATGTTTAAGTCCATCATCCATTTCCGAACACATGCATCATTTGCATTTGTAGTGTGTTCATTTATTATTCCATAAAATAGTTTAATTAATTTCTTAAATGTATCTTGATTAAAAAGTGCATCTTCCAGTTCATGGCTATTTAAAGACATACTTTCAGAGGATATGCATTTATTTACAGCGTGTTTTAAAGAGATACAATTTAAAATATGATTTCTGGGTACATTATATTGATCAACTAAATCATTGAACGGTTTAAAACAGTTTTTATTAATAATATGATGAGGTTTAGTAATACCTCTGTCTTTCCATGTTGTCCATTTAACCACATTTGTATTAATTATGATATTAGGATTGTACCAAAGCGGTTGATTTACAGATGTCATTGGGTTGATTCCTAGTATTTTCTGACAGTTTTAGAATGTTAAAGGTGGCTTCTATTGGGCTCTGTCTCAACTCATTAGGTATGTTTTTAATATAATATAAACTCCCCACATCAATGTCCAAATTAATTAACATATTTTTTTCTATGTTCATCCAGTCCTTATCTGCAGAAGAATGAAATAAGTGGCTTGCTTGTTCACAACAGAAGGAGATATAATAATGTAAGAAGTTTGATAATTGTAGTCCTCCTTTATCTTGTGTACAAGACAACCTTAAGTATGAACAACTGGCCTTCTTTCCACACCATATAAAATGTGATATCATTGTATGTATTTTCTTAAACCAACTTTTATTAATTAGGACAGGCATCATTTTCAGTATATAATTAACTGCTGGCAGTATACTCATTTTGACTATGTTCACCCGACCCCAAAGTGATATTTGGAGACGTGACCAGCGTTCCATTTTGGATTGTATCTTATTTTTTAAATGTATAAGATTTAGATCTCTGCTTGTATAAAGGTTTGGTGTAATGTGTAGTCCTAGATATATGATTTCTGCCTCTTTCCATTTAATTTTGGAGTTCCGAACTTGTGATTTCTTGCAGTGTTTATTAAGTGGTAATATGTCACATTTGTCCCAATTGACTTTTTACCCTGATAAACCGCCATATTCAGTGATGACATTATTGATATAGTGAAGAGATGAGTTAACATGTGACAGGTAGAGAATGATGTCGTCACAATACATCGATAGCTTATTATACTGAGAGCCAATTTTTATACCATGAATATTATTTTCATTTCTTATTTTTGCAGCTAAAGGTTCAATAACCAAATTAAATAATAATCCAGATGCAGGACATCCCTGTTTTACTCCTCTTTTTAACGAAAAAGGTTCTGAAATATGATTATTGGTCTTGACTGATGCCATGGGCCTTGTATAAAGCATCTTAATCCATTGTATAAAATTATCTCCAAATCCAAACTTACGTAATGTGCAAAACATAAATGACCAGTTTATGCGGTCGAATGC